>NC_135858.1:38341307-38518807 GCF_031162955.1 Sander vitreus | reverse complement strand
CAAAGTTGAAACAATTTGAGCTTTGAGCCAAGCGGCAATTCTGAGTGGTGAGCGGCGCCAATGGTAGCGCTCCCCTTGGCGGATCATGTTTATGCGGCTTGACACACTTGAACAAAATAATAATGGCTCAGTCTCATCTCTGTCACTGTGGACAGAGGCCTCAAACTGGGTTCTTGCACCATTTTTGAAGTCAAATGTAATGCTTTTCAAGACCTTTTTAAGGCCACCACAAATATAGTTTAAGACCTAAAATTGCTGGAAAAAAATATTTAATAGGAAAGAATTTATTGAGCTCAATAATGTCCTTATAGTCCTTGCGCATCCTTAAAAAGCTAAAAACGTATACAAGTAGATTCAAAAAGGCAATCCGATTGGTCAACTAGACATGTAGAATGTGCTCAAATCAGCATGACAGCCAATACATATATGATGACAGCACACCAGGCTCATCACTTAAAATATTACTCTATTTTATTTTGTTGGCAACGTTAAACGTTGTATAATCGTGTCGGCTTACCGTGTGAAGATTCCACAACACCTCTGCCCTTCAAGTTTCTGGCGGCAACACAAAACCACTCGAAGTCGCCAATTGAGAAGCATGTTCGTTGAAACAACGCAGGCATTAGCCGCCGTTAGCTAGCTAACGTGACAAAACTCCTGAAAATGCTGCAAGGCCTCATCTCTGAAAGACTACAAAAGGTGAGGTAACCAAAGACATTAGGTGATTTATGGTAGACCATCAGCGACAAATTACCCCCATCATCTTAAAAAACACGGTCAGCTAATTTAATACCTACAGCAAATTTACAACATTTTGTGACCTTAATTTCACGAAATTTAATTTGACATTTTAAGACTTTTTAAGGACCCGCGGAACCCTGTCAAATAAACAACCCAGAAACCCTAGTGTACACTCATTTCCACGTGACAAATGTGTTTTAAATATGAGCCGGATCAGTGTAGAAGTAGAGTTTAGCAAGTTAGCATACTAATATCTGCTAATCAGCACTAAAAACAATGCACAGCTGATGTGACAGAAGGTTACTAGTTTTGCAGGTATTTGATCATAAACCATATAATGTAGACTTGAAGATGGTGCGAGATGAAAAGTCAGCAGATCGTCAGTCAGTAGGATTCATTATCTGGGGGCCATGAATGTGTGTACAAAATTGCTCGGCAATCCATCCAATATTTGTTGAGATATTTCAGTCTGGTGGACTGACTGATCAACAATCCCATGTCTAGAGCCCGGCTAGTGTGGTTAAAAAAGTACTTTCAGTAAGAGTACTTGGTTGTAAAGCTTCTGGTTTGTTCTGGAAAAAGGAGGCCACCTTCTAGTATTAACCTCTCACTTCCTGACTCCATAGCCAGACATCTATTTTGCATATCATGTGTTAGATAAACTTCCTCTGGTACCTAGAAAACAGGGTAACTTGTAAGATCCTGGTGCAAAAAGAGTTGATATCAGGCTGAAGCAAAATTGATTCTTTCCTGATAACTTCTGTTACAGGCAAATCAGGCTGCGTTTTAGGAACTATTTGCATCATTATCAGTGTGTGCTGAGCCACAAGTAGGAGCACCAACCAAGAACTACTGAGAAGCCAGATCTCACCTGACGTTGGACGCTTGGTCGGTGAACTCGGTGGCCACAAGGGAGAAGTATTTTTGCATCTTGATCCAGAGGTTGGGTTTGGGGACGCAGCCATTGTGTGCATGGATGGCATGGATACAAGCCATCTCCCTGGATATCAGTCTGAGAGGAGACACGGACACACAGGTATTCATTGTGACCAGATTTCAACATGAACCAGTACATTATTGACTGTTGTGTATTAGTGTCCAGTTATAAAGAAGTTCAGAGTTCCCAGAAAGAGTCAACTGAATATATCATGTAACACACACACTGAGCTGATGTAGTTGATTAGTTTTGAAAAGCCAACACCAAGGACAATGTTTAACCAGATTAAGTATTAGTATTTAATTACTGTAGTAATAAAGTGACATGAGCAACACCTCTGCTTCCAAACCAGTCTTTGGAATAGGCCTATGATCAGTTGTTTTTGTAAAGTTGATTATCTACCAACTATCATTTGCATGCGACTCACGTTTTTAGCTTCATTTGCCTCTTTCCTGTGCGGCGTCGAAGCATTCTGCATTGTAAAGTAGTTTGTGTCTACATGTAAAATAAAGAAACCTAGGAGGATTCTGAGCATAATAGTACAACGCTACTTGGGACAATGTAACAATTCTACCATCTCTTAGCTAATTCAGTAAAAACAAATCCTGGAGTAGTCCCATGACTGTACCATGTCCCGACCTGAGCAAGGAAGGATCTCTGACATCCTGCGTCCCGAGAGCGTCCCCCTGCATGAACTCATAGCAGATGCCGTTCTGAAAGCTGCAGTAGAGGCGAGGAGCACATCCATTAGCATGTAGCACCTAGAGGAGAGACACAAAACATCAGAATTAGATTAGAGAAACCATTTCGGAAGCATTTACATTCACAGGCGAGCGCAACCCTTTTGACTCGTTTTCTTTAACACTACCTGAAAGCTTTTGAGCTCATTGTCTCTGTCCACAAACAGCTCTGTCTTGTTCCCGTATACTCGCACCAGGACCACGTCTTCTGGACTGTCCTCCACGTAGCAGCCCACCAACTTGTTGGTGGTTCCATCAGTGAAGAGCTGGAAGAGGAAGAAAATAAATGATCACAGCTATCCAGAGGAATACCCCCAACCTCCGACTGTGCAGCACGATAGTGGTTCTCAAACTAAATCTTGAATTCCACTGGATATATAAACTATATATATTGATGTTCTATCAACATCCTAATAATGCAGTTGGTTTCCAATAGATTCATGTACTGTATTGTTATGTACAACCTGCATATGGCGCATGGCATTAGGCTGCACCTTAAGAGCTATTTCAAACATGTATCTCCAATGTTTTTTTGCCCATCAACACCATTCAAAAAACAACCAACTTGCATTTTAGGTACACTCCAATTGTCATGTTTCCAAAGTTAAGTACTACTTACGTTAAACATCGATAGAATTGGTAATTACCGGGCAATTACTGCAGCACACGGCGGGTAGGGTGCACAGTCAAATGTAATGGTTTTATTTAGAAAGCGTGCTGATGTAAGTGTCATTCACTTTGCTTATGGGTCACATCACGGTGGTGGTCTGAAACAGGATGTTGGTCACTGTCATATACAGGAGTTCATGGGAGTCAAACAAAAATAAAACATCAAAACTTCTTGAGAAAAAGTCTCTTCTAAATGTATGTGAGGCTGTGGGCCTAAAATGAGAAGCAAGAACATTTTCAGATTCTTGTCCTACACCTCCATTCCTTTATTCCCTGAGGTTTACTCCTGCAACTGTTCCAAGTTGCATTCACTAAACCCTTTCAAATGCACAAACTTGTCGTTATTAGTGTGATTGAAATTGATTCGTGCATTACTTGCTTCTCTCTATTCGTGGGCTTGTTTCGTGCATAAAAAGGTTACCCAGTAACTAAAAACAAGACCTTCACACCAAGGACCTTAAAGGCCTGCTGTCAGAAATCTGCAGACAAAAACATAACAAATTTAACAGTGCCACTTATTATTATTATTATTATTATTATTATTATGGGACCTAAAACAAATTACAAAATATCAACAAACCTGCCAACATGCAATCACAGCAAGAGCATTAATGTGGTCCTTGACTTAGATGGGAGGTGGTCAAACTGACGTTACAGGGAGATTGACAAGAGAAGTTACCCGTATAACTTGTCATGCCAAAATATGCCAATGAAAGCTAAGAATATAAATTGTAGAATTGTAAGATGTAGACCTCTTGTCGAAACTGGTGTTTGTACGCTGATGAGATTTGATAGATACTATTCACTTGGCGTTTATGGTACAATTTTTGTGGCTATACTGTACAATATAAATTGATGAACCGGAGAACTGCAACAGTGTTTTTGATGTGCACGGGTCTAGACGTCTAACCACACCTTCCCACGGACCACAGCCAGGACTACTTGCCTCATCTGTACGGTGGTGTTGGTCTTGCATCAGTGAGTTAACAAGTTAAGTCAAAGGCCTCTTCTAAAATGAAGAGTAAGCAAACAGGCTTTTGTGTCTAAAGCTAGGCCTTACATATTTGAGTGACAACATTGCTCCAGTGAAAAACAGTGGGCCAGTCCATCCCACTACAGCGAACACAATGACGACATACACACTGCCTGCATCTCCCCGGGCCCAGACGCTCACTCACACATATCTGGCATTCCACACGTGGCTGACCACAAAGATGGGCACGCAGGCATCTCTGTTATGACCGTACATACACAAGCATACACGCCTTTACTACAACATGACTGATCCCTTCCACCCGCCACACAATACACCGCTAAGACCAGCGATCAACATATCGACAGACAGCGATAAGCTTGGACCCAGACAGAGGTAAACATGCAGCCATAAACTGCGTGACGCTTTATTTATTTTTTTTCCATGAATGAGTCTACATTCTGTGGTCTGACTGCAAGGCGTCTGAGGCGGCAATGAAATGAAGTCTTCAGCATGAGAAAGTTGTAATAGGAGACTGTTGCTCTGTTGCTGTTGGCACACTCTGCTGTTTTTCCAGAACTCAGTGTGTGTGTGTTTGTGCGATGTTAGGAAACGGACAGTGTGTATTTACAGTAAAAGTCTTCCTGTCCAGGTGGCGAGGCTAATCAGATGTTTCTGTCAACAGTGCTGCCCTGCTGCTCTCCACCACATACAGCGCTTCCCGCTCCCATCAAAACAATGGTCCTGCTGCTCGGAGAACCTCCTCCCCAACTCAACCAACACACTTTTTTTTTTTTACATTAATCTCCTTATTCTCTGCTGCATTGTTATGCGTTGTGAAGCTGTAAAACTCCATACGAGATCTGTTGGACAAAAGCCTCCAGTGGGACAAAAAGCCTGATTTTTGTGGTGCTCACCGATAAAATCTCAGCTTGCCTGGCCTGTAGAGGTCGAGATAAACACTGTCACGTCCTCAGCTGCAGGTTTGTGTGAATGGGTGGGATATCGGATCCAGAGAGACTATCCAGCAGGATGTAAACAAATAGGTGGCGTAACTGTGTCCAAACTGTGCCACTGGTGAGCAATAGCAGGAAATGGTGTCATCGTGCCAACTGTGAGCTAATCCAAAGACTTTGACCTGGCCACGACACATTAGCCACTTTATCATTTTAAAAAGAATCAATTATGCATTTTCTTTCCCTGACAAGCTGTGTCTCCAATGGATGGCTCAAAAACACACTCAGGTGTGCTAGTTTGGGGTGACGAAGCATATTGCACAATCTCACAGTGGTTAAAACTCACAAGTCAAAATGTATACCAGAGATGGATACAATAATGGATTAGGCCTAATCGATTATTCCTAGTGTGTGTGTGCCCACTCAATATATATTAGGGGTCAGGGCTCCAGACTAACGTTTTGCCTTGGTTGCACCTAACTTTTTTTATTTAGGTGCACCAGCACAAAATGTAGTTGCACCCAAATTTTTCCTTGCGTCGCCGTTAGCGCTGAATGGCGATACACGATGTATAGCTCTGTATTTTTTTTTACAAAGTGGGCTAAATGTTCAGTTTTAAGTCAAAGCCACTTTTCACAAACTCTCATTAAAACAGACTGTGATTAAAATAAAATGAAAAGACATTTTACCAGTTTGAAAATATACAGCTGCAACACATTCAGAAAGTTATCTGAAATAAATAGCTTAGGATATATTAAAAAAAAAAAAGTTGTTGAGAGACAGAGCGAGACAGAGAGAGACAGAGCGAGACAGAGACAGACAGAGGACGCCCGGATAGCTCAGTTGGTAGATAGATAGATAGATAGATAGAGGTTCGACTCTGACCTGCGGCTCTTTCCTGCATGTCATTCCCCCCCTCTCTCTCCCCTTTCATGTCTTCAGCTTTCCTATCAAAATAAAGGCCGAAATCTTAAAAAAAAAAAGAAAAAAAAAAAAGAAAGACAGACAGAAAGACAGAGGGAGACAGGGGGAGAGTGATGGACTGTGTATGCTACTCACGGAGTGACGGCTGACTCATTATGAATGGGTCCAGCACGGGTTGAATGCTCTTTGGCGGGTCAGCGGCGTAACACGTCTTGTGTAGGCTATGAAATGTCTGTATCGTCACTGCGCTGCATTTTTATGAACTATGATATTCTGGCCATGGGTCACATCTCTCGCCCAGGTCCAGCAGGCTCCGTCTCACGCTATTACTCAACACACTGAAGTTAGTTGCATTTAATAACTTCTAATGTGTTTTTCGCCGTGGCGGCCGCACTAACAGAGGCTTACCAGCAGGAACACTGGTACCAATACAGGTTCCCTCTCATACTTAACAATATACAGCTGCGTTAATAACAATTAAAACTGTAGACAAATGTCAGCATGTGGACCGGCGGTGCTGTGTCTCTCCATGTTGCAGGGGGGAGATCCAAACACAGGCACAGCTTTACAGAAGGCATGGGTCATGTAACGCAACATTAAACCATATTGATATGGGGACGTTAGGTGCACCGGTGAGACCTGGGAACAATCTTAGTCGCACCCTTACACATTTTGGTCGCATTTGCGCAGCATGAAGGAGCTACAACTTACATTTCATTGTGCAACCCTGTGTTGTAAAATGACGAATAGAATTAACCTTGACCTTTGAAACAAAAAAATGAAACACTTTATTTGAAGAGGTGTGCATAAGACTGACATGACAGTATGACAAGACATGAGTTAGCTGTTAACTAATTAGCTGGGTTAGCTGTACAGCTGTCCTATTAGTTGACTCAGCCCCTGGGTGCCAGGAGCCAAACCATGCAAGAAGATAGAGAGGGGGGTAGGGGGGGCTTTTCTGCATCAAGGCATAATGTTTCAAGAGAGAATTGCAATTCATCTACGAATTGACTTTTCCCCCCACCCCCAGGGCTCTAGAGTGCGACCAATTTGGTCGCAAATGCACACACACAGAACATGTATACAAATAGGGCTGCACAACGTATCGTTTTTTTTATCATCATCGCGATATCAACTGGTGCAATACACATCGCAAAAGGCTGTGACGTATCGAGAAGACACTCCCGAGATTTTGTGTGTTAAGGTCCTTGCACACCAAGTCTGAAATGTTCGTATGCGTTTTTTCGTATCTGTCATCCTAAAAATTTGTCACGCACAGAAACCTTGCACACTGAGTGTGATGCATATTAATTCATCCGTTGCAAGAAATTTCGCTCTGCCTCTCCTTCACTTCACGTCAATTTCGGACTTAGTGTGCAAGGACTTTCAGTTGAAAGAAAACATCAGTAGTAAACTTCCCTTTATAATACAACCGTCTCTTTTTTTAGTGGTGCCTTTAATATTCAATTCAATGTTGAATTTGTTCCATAAAAGATGTGGAAATTAATTCCTTTCTTTTGTTCTGTTTATTTATCGGAAGTATTATCGTTATCGTGATTTTCAACAACATTATTGTATATTTTCCTCATATCGTGCAGCCCTATATACAAATAAAATATAGACAGGTACATTTATACATCTACACCTACACATACGGACACAGAAAGTATGTACAGCATATAGTAGCGTCTTTAAGTCTCTCAAATGGGAAAATTAGCTACGTTTCCATGTTTGACCGTTTTGGACTGCTGGTTATGACTAACTGCTCAGAAATGCTGGTTTAAATTATTTCCATCTAGACCCTCTCCTTGTCGCTCCCGTCACTGTGAATTCAGGAAATAATAAAACTTGAAATAGTCTCAATCTCAAGTTTGGTTTGAAACATTAGCCGACACACATTCAGCTGTATTTGTAGAACGGGCACAGATCTGTGTGTGTGTCTGTATGTTATCTGACCTTTATGTCTGCCTTCTGTGCTCCGATTGATCGGTCACCGATCGTTATCGGCCGATAAAGGCTTTAAATAGTTTGATCGGTGGTCTCCATAAAGGCCGATCAGATGACGCACTACTCGTGAGAAAATGTTGTACTATATTCTCTATTTTTTTGTAATTTATTCCGAAATAAGGCTTTATATGTTAAGCTCCAAGCGGTTTAAGGTGTGTTTCTAACAGAGGAAGTGGAACGTTTCCTGTCAATAAAAGTAAACAGTTGACAATTCACAATACATTATCTTCTGTTAATTTTAATACTTATACATTGTTGTTAAGAATATTAAAATGAATATATGATAAATATATGACATGATAAATAGAAGGCTTCAAATAGACCCGGTAATCGGTATCGACCGATATGGCTTCCAGCAATCGGGGATCGGGCCCAAAACTCCTGATCGGAGCACCCTTATTTTCGGCTGAACATTCTAAAACACTTAACGTGAAAAAGCTTAACGTGGTTTAATGTGCCTAAACAACGATCAATCATCACCAAATTTCTCTCTCATATTTCTCCTCATAACCACTGAAAAATGTCAAAACATCTAACCCAAAGTCCAATTATTATGGACGTTATATTACCATATTTCTCTGTCATATTGCTCCTCTTCATAGGTTGGATTTTTTGACAGTTTTCAGTGGTTATGAGGAGCAATATGAGAGAGAAATTTGGTCATGATTGATTGTTGTTTAGGGCTTTTTCACGTTTCCCTTTTCGTTGGCTTTAAATGTCCCATTACATGCCACCTCTGCATATTGCTGTGCCTTGTGAAATACTTAACTACACCATTCCACATATTTACTTTGGGGAATTAGTTTACTTTCTGGAAAACTGGCATTTAGAGAAAGTTCGCCCAACTAAATTCTGATATATTCTATATATATTTTAATGTTTCTATTAGTATTAACATTCAATCACACTGGTCTAAAAACCTCTGACAAGAGGGCAACGAGACATGATAAACAGGTGGACTATCAGCAGCCAGCTTCAGAAGGTGTGTCTGCTTCACCTGACCACGAGCATCACGTCACCACCAGCTGGCCACTGACGCTTAGCTTAGCGTGACTTGGCTTTCATTAGATATTTCGTGTTACATGTTGTGAACTTTGGACATATAAAACTGTATGTAACAGGAATGTTTCCTTACTGGCCTTTGGGGGAGTTCAGGTCTGAGAGCGTCTTGCTAGCTTAGCTAACGCTTCCATATTATTTTGCTACCAAGACTGCAACAAAATAAAAAAGATAACACGGTTTCATTCAACAAATAGGAAGAGAGTGTAGACGGCGGTGTGTAGTTTGTTAAAATAATGTACCCTAACGTTAGCCAGTAGAGATGTTTCCACGGCCCTCCTGCTGCCTGCCTGATACATTAGTGTTTGGTGGTGCTGCAGGCTTGAGCTGTCTATCTTAACCTAGCCTAGCCTAGCATACTCCGTACAGCTGAGCTAACGTTATCTTAGCGGCTAACGTTACCTTGGTCTTTACATGGCTCGTGTCCCACGCCGGTCTCAGCTGTTTAATGAGCTTCATCGCTCCCTCCGTCACGTTGTGTTCGTCCACGAAAATGGGGATTTTTCTAACTACCGGCGACCCGACAGGCACATGTATCTGCGTCTCCATCCTGCAGCCGTTTATCTATTTAATCTCCGAGCCGTTCACAGGTGTTTCTAGAAATCGCAGCATACAGGTGTTGCTTGGTTTATAAGTAACGTTCGCTAAATGTCGATGTGTTCCAGTAAATCAATGACGTTTTGCTTGAGAGATGTGTCTTGCTTGATTGCTGTTGCAGTAATGGATTGAAAGCAGCGAAGACGTGCGATCAAACTGCCGGGTTTGGATGCTCGTCGCCGGTTTTCTTGAAGCAGCCAGAGCCAACTAGACCATTTCCTCCTACTTGGCTCCGCCCGCCCGTGATCATCCGATTGTACCGCCGGTTGAGAGCTGAGCGACGCACCACAGTCGAGCCACGCCCATTATCTCCGAATGCGGTCCGGGTTCAGCCGAATAAAAAGCAGCTGAATCCTTCTTCTTCATCCAGCTCATTGGTGCATTACCGCCACATTCTGCTCCGGAGTGTGGCGATCTAATTCCATTCAGAAACTAAACAAAGCAAAACAAAGCAATTGCAAAACAAAACAAAATTAAAAATTAAAAAATAAATAAAAACCCTTTCCATTCTATTAAATCCTTATCCATCATATCCTATAAAAACCCTAACAGTACCCTGATCTGTGCTTTCTCACCCATGCTCCATAATCCTTTGAATGTGAATTCTTGCACCCCTTAATTCTCTCAGATTAATTTATGTATGCAAATCTTTATTAGCAAAGACAAAATACAGCCACCAGATAAATACAGCCAGTGATATGTACAAGATAGCTTTCTATACAATCTCAACATTTTACTAAATTGTTATTTTCTACCTGTGACATCTAATCCAGAAAGCTGCAACAAGTCAATAAAGACATTATTATTATTATTATTATTATTATTATTATTATTATTATTATTATTAGTTTACATGAACTGTCAGTTTAAACTTGACAACAAACACCAACTATGTCAGAAATGAAGTCACTGCGCGGTAAATGGAGTAGTACTGTACATAAAGTAGACAAGTTAAAGACACAAATGAACACCCAAACAGCCAACACAGATGAAATGAAGGGAACATGACCTGCATGAACGGCAACCTCCACTACGGCAGTACCAACTCTCAGTCAAGTGGTGGCAGTATAGTGGTGCAAACAGGTGGCAGGTTACCCTGAAGGATTACTTCTAGTTAGGATGAGTACATGAGAGAATACTACAACTATCAGTTTCTATCAACTGCATCAAGGAGTTGTCTTACACTTATTATTATTTCACACTTGTCTTCCTCACCTCTTCTATGCAGTTGTTTGGTGTGTTAAAGGTGGACAGGAGTCAGATGTACAGAAACCTGAATGGTGCCTGCTTCACTGAATGGTGCAGAGGGAACCAATTACCCTGTAATGTGACCAAAACCACGGAGATGGTCATAGACTTCAGGAGAACAAGGACTGCTGTTGACCCCATTAACATTCTGGGAGAGTATGTATGTACAGTATGTATGTATGTGTGTATGTGTGTATATATGTATGTATGTAAGTATGTGTGTGTGTGTGTGTGTGTGTGTGTGTGTGTGTGTGTGTGTGTGTGTGTGTGTGTGTATGTATGTAAGTATATGTGTGTGTGTGTGTGTGTGTGTGTGTGTGTGTGTGTGTGTGTGTGTGTGTGTGTGTGTGTGTGTGTGTGTGTGTGTGTGTGTGTGTGTGTGTGTGTGTGTGTGTGTGTGTGTGTGTGTGTGTGTTTATGTATGTATGTATGTAAAAAGGATAGGTTCAAGAAGGAGCAGGCAGAAACATAATGCATATATAGTCCTGCCCCTAATATCATATTACAGAAAGAAACAAATATATCTGCATTAATCAATCAATCAATTAAGTTACTTTTCCATAATTTCCTTAAATAATGTATTTGTGTACTGTCCTTAAGCAACCATCCAGTATATTTATCAAGCACAACTAAATTCTAAAGGACAAATCTGAAACAAGTTAATACAACATGATACACAACCAGTCAATCAATTTGAACATTTCTACTCATGAGTCACAACCTCTCTCCTCTTTACTGGACCTTTCCAGAACTGCTCTTGTGTATTTCATTTTGAATTTGATTTTGTCCTCCAAAGTATTCCAGAGAGTCACCCCACGAACAGAAACACACAAGCAAATTGTTTCTCGCTTTGTATATTAATTGCGCCATTTTAAAATCAACTAGATCCATAACTTTCAGATTATATGACTTTATGGATTAGTGTGCTCACGATGACCTACATTACATACTCTCCATTTTGCTTTTTTTTAAGTCTGCATATTGTTTGTAGTGTGCTTCTGTAATATAAGAGCAGTACAATATGTACAATGTTGTGTGGTTCAGAATATACCTTGTTTTACCTAAAACACCAATTATTCTTGCTAACTTGGAACGTACATGATTTATTTGGGCTTTCCAGCATAAATTGTGGTCTAGTATCACTCCCAAAAACATATTCTTATAACCTCTTTCTAACATATTATTGTTAATCACCACAACAACATTTGTATTCAAATGTATTTTCCTTTTCCAAACAACATAAATTCAGTTTTATTCTGATTTGGTGATAATTTGTTTGAGTCAAACCACAATTTCACTTCTGAGCCAGCCTCCAGCAGCTGCTGTAGGTTCTCCCCAGAACTAAAAAGATTGGTGTCATCGGCAAAGCAACACATTTCACAATACTAGATATTTTACATATATCATTGATGTATAAAATACTTGCATACTGCATACTTCTTGTTGTCAATTGAACTAGTTAAATCTTGAAGTTGTCATTGATCATTTCAAATCAAATCAAAAAAGCAATTCTGAAACATTTTGAAAGATGGGAAGGACACTTTGATAGGATTTCAAATATTTACAGTAATACTCTAGTTAGAATCTTACTCTGTGCATTTAAAACTTATTCATGCTCATCATGACTCTGCTGCTGGCTGTCACTAAAATGTTAAAGAGCCAAACAGCTTGTACACAATGAGACAAACAGCCACGGTTGTCCGTCCACATTATATCTGCTCAAACTTGTTGCCTATATTACTAGAGGCAACCACTCCACGACTATGTGTGCTAAGCCAGGATGCATAAACAAGTCCACAGGAAGTTTGGATGATTTTGTCTATATAGATACATCTGTTTAATCTTCTCATAACATTCTTATTGCAGCAGCCAGAGTCCTGATGCGTTAATGCTAAACATATTACTCCAGCGCTCAAACCCCTTATTGGCTCTTAGTACACTTAATGGTTTCAGGGCCCCTCTGTATATTTCTGACCTACTCACTGACTACAGTCCAGTCAGACCTCTGGAGGTGGTTTTCTCAGGCTTATGATTTAGTTACTGTGTCTGTCAGCTTCGTTACATTTTTATGGACAAGTGGTTTTCCTTGAATGTTTTTCTCATTGTATTTAATTATATTTATTATATTCTAATCTACAACTCCCATTGAGTTTATTTGTATATATTTATAGTGTGAACATTTGCACATTCCTTGATCAGTATTCTGCACATTCTGTCCTCTTCATTTTAAACACTATACAGCTCTTTACATTTTGTTTATATATATATATATATATATATATATATATATATATATGTATATATATTTATATATCAGTATTCTGATCGTGATGTGTTTGTGTGTGTGTGTGTGTGTGTGTGTGTGTGTGTGTGTGTGTGTGTGTGTGTGTGTGTACACACTGATCCTAATCAAAATACTGTATTACATCAATAACACTAAACATACCTGTCTTATCCCTGAAAACGGTACAGCGGTCAGCTCACAGACTTCTCACACAGACCTTATGGCAGTGAATGTCATGAAAGTGGGCCTGTTGAGTTCAGATCCAGTTTTTAAGACAATAATTGCAGTCTGAAGTTGGTGTCATGTGCACTGCGAACCATGTATCCTCTGCACCTATATGAGCAGCTGACCTCAGGTCATGGTGCGTTACAGAAAAAAAACTAATTTTATTTCTTATTCCTAAAAAGGTTACTATGGACTAGCATGTCCTGGTTTGCTGTACTACTTCAAACAGCTTCCTGTTTCAAAGTACCCCTCCTATAAGTCATTCAGGGGCACTGTAAATGTGTTGTTTGTGTCAGTGTGTGCATGTGTGAGATGGGGGTTATTGATTTGATGAGCAGTGTATTGTGGATGTTAGAAACTACAATGAAGATGTGCACACAGCAAGGGATGCATCATTTGTTAATGCCTAACATTTTGAGTAGCTATGCTTATGTACATGTTTACAAATGACTTATGGCCACAGGACACAGTGGGGATGTGTTGGTGTGTGCAGTCTAACACAGACACTGTGTATGTAACAGCTCAGAGCCGCAGCTCTACCTGTAGCCACACGCCTCACCTACTCTCCCAACCTTCAGCCAGGCTTTTCACTGGCTCTCAGGAATGCAGTTGGAAATCTGTGTGCGTGCATGTGTGTGAATAGGTGTGGATGTGTGTATAGGGTGGGGATGTGAATGAATGTGCACACATGTATCTTAGCCATGACCTTGTACACAGGTGGGACAGCTCAAAGGTAGACCCGTGCTACTTAAATATCTCAGGAATGAGGAAATGTTTACACTTGTCACACTGTGGAGTGTTGTTTACAATGTGGCACACACAAACACACATGCGCACACACACACACACACACACGACACACACACACACACACGACACACACACACACACACACCACACACACACACACACACAGATCATAAAACTGTGGCAGGCAGAGTTTACTTTCACACACAACTTTATAACACTGATACTAACCCACACAGAGCGAGGACATGAATTGGTTTCAAAGTTGACAGATGTGGCGGAACAATGTGCCCACTTTATGATCTACATCAAAGTAGTGAATGGGAGGTCACTGAAGGATACCCCACAATCATCACATACCCTTCACCATACCCCCACATCATCACATCCCCTTCACCATACCCCCCCATCATCACATACCCTTCACCATACCCCCACATCATCACATACCCTTCACCATACCCCCACATCATCACATACCCTTCACCATACCCCCCCCCATCATCACATCCCCTTCACCATACCCCCACATCATCACATACCCTTCACCATACCCCCACATCATCACATACCCTTCACCATACCCCCACATCATCACATACCCTTCACCATACCCCCCCCATCATCACATACCCTTCACCATACCCCCCCATCATCACATACCCTTCACCATACCCCCCCCCATCATCACATACCCTTCACCATACCCCCCATCATCACATACCCTTCACCATACCCCCCCCATCATCACATACCCTTCACCATACCCCCCCCATCATCACATACCCTTCACCATACCCCCCATCATCACATACCCTTCACCATACCCCCACATCATCACATACCCTTCACCATACCCCCCATCATCACATACCCTTCACCATACCTAGAGATTGGCATGGGGCACCTTCCATGAAATCATCTCTCAATGCAAATCAAACCAGCTATTAGACTAACTGAAATACAACCATGTTAATCTCTAGGTATGCTAAGTCTGCCTGCCTCTATGGGAATCTAACATAGGGGTGTACTGACTTATGCCCCCTGTATTTTAAGAAAGAACATTTATTTATTGACAATACATTATTCATTCACAAACAAAATTGGTGTCCTTAAAGGTTGGATTTTTCCTCATTTTTTTAATTAAGGCATTAAGATCAATTTCCAAAAGATGATTTTTTTATTACTCTTTTTAGTCAACTTCAGCATGGATGTCCTAATTTTTTCACATGACTGTATATATTGTTTACCTATTGTCATCTTTTACCACTGTCCAGAGTTACAGTTGTCAGATCAAGGTAACACTTGCTACTGTAACGAGGCCTTCATCATGGTAATAACATTGTAAAGATTTTCTGATGATCATATCAGAAATCATATTTCTCCAGTATTAGCTTTTCTGCATTGGCGTCCTGTAAAATCCAGGATTTAATTTAAAATCCTTCTCCTGACCTACAAAGCTCTAAATGGTCAAGCACCATCATATCTTGAAGAACTCATAGTACCTTATTGTCCCACTAGAGCACTGCGCTCCCAGAATGCAGAGTTACTTGTGGTTCCTAGAGTCTCTAAAAGTAGAATGGGAGCCAGAGCATTTAGCTATCAGGCTCCTCTCCTGTGGAACCAGCTCCCAGTCTGGGTTTGGGAGGCAGACACGTCACCACATTTAAGAGTAAACTTAAAACTCTCCTCTTCGATAAAGCTTATAGTTAGGGAGTGAGGAGTTGCAGCGTTTGCCTAGACCAGCGGGGGAAGATGTGTAGCCACAGTCATGACGCACTGCCTCCCTATCTCGGCTTCTCTTCATAGAAAGCTTACTATATTTAGGGTATGAGGAGTTGCAGCGTTAGCCTAGACTGGCGGGGGGAAGGTGTGTAGCCACAATCACGGAACACAGCCTCCCTAGCTCCCCTTCTCTGCAGCTCTTAGTTATGCGGTTATAGTTCTAGACTACCGGGTACCTCCTTTGACACACTGAGCTCCTCTCTCCTCTCTCTTTCCATCTGTGTGCATCCATGTCACAGGAATGCTTGTTACTAACATAGCACCGGGGAGCTTATTCCCCGGAGTCCTTATGTTCTTTTTCCGCCCAGCATCATCGTCGTGGATCATGATGGCACCTACATCATGGTGGCAGCTGTCGCCGTGGTCCTGCCCTACGCCCTGCTGTGCCCTATTACACCCTGCTACGCACTGCAATGCCCGGCTTCGACTTGCTATGTCCGGCCAACGCCCTACCGCGCCCTGTTACGCCCTGCCGTGCTCTACGACACCATGAACTATTATAACTATTACAATATCTTTATTGTGACTATTATTGCCATTGTTCATCACACCCCCAACCGGCACCGTCAGACACGGCCTACCAAGAGTCTGGGTCTCTCCGAGGTTTCTTCCTAAAAGGGAGTTTTTCCTCGCCATTGTTGCACTTACGCATCCATGCATGCTCTTGGGGGAATCACTGGAATTGTTGGGTCCTTGTAAATTATAGAGTGTGGTCTAGACCTACTCTATCTGTAAAGTGTCCTGAGATAATTCCTGTTATGATTTGACACTATAAATAAAATTGAATTGAATTGAATTGATGAATCTAAAAGCTTTTATTGTAAACTGAAAATAATTAAACAAATACAATTTACTACATTATACCTATTTTTTTGTTCCAGTAAAATTATAAAACAACCTATTATTAATTGATCATTAACACATTTTTATTGTGTATCTTAGAATGTCACTCTTACAGGACAGCAGTAGTAGTAGTGTAGTCCTGGTGGTTGTTTGTATTCTTCTTTAAATGAATGCCTTAAAGCTGAGCTACTATTAGTCTTTATAATTAACTAGCTGCCTATTCAATTTAGGATCCATTTTAAAAGTATTTTATTTGCTTTTAAAGCCCTGAATGGTCTTGCCTACCTACCCCTACCTCTCTGAGCTTCTACGCCCTTATATCCCCACTCGCTCTCTCAGGTCAGAGGATCAGCTGCTCCTGAGTGTGCCTAAAACTAAGCGGAAGCTCAGAGGGGACCGTGCCTTTGCTGTGTCAGCTCCTAAATTATGGAATGATCTGCCTCTGCACGTGAAACAGTCCTCTTCTCTGTCTGTTCTTAAATCCCGTCTTCAAACCCATCTCTTCTCTGTGGCCTTTGACACCTAGTAAGATGTCGACTTTATTTACTTCATTTAATTATTTATTTTGATTGCTTTTTATTGCGCAGCTATTATTTTTACTCATGTCATAATGTTATGTCTTTTATTTATGATGCTTTAATTATTCTTCTGTATAGCACTTTGGTCAACTTTGGTTGTTTTAAAACAAATAAAGTTGGATTGGATTGGATTTCCCTTCTTTTTTTACACCATTTTCTTCATTCTTCTCATCTTTCCTTTCTTTTTCACTCCCCCCATGTTGGCCGCTGTATTTAAAGTCTCATTTCAGAGTTAGAGATCTGTCAGAGATGTAGTTCAGCGATTGTCCCACTGCAGATACTTTATAGAAAACCACACCTGAGCAAACAAAGTAGTGAGCTCACCAAAACACTCAAAGCTTACACACTGCTGACAAAAGACTGTTTGTCCTATCACAAAATCAAGCTGTAGCTGCTTGTTCAGTAACATACAAGTGGCTCTGTCGAATGGCTCTTGGCTTATCTGTTCAAGTCCAAAGTACCATGAAGATGTAGATCATCATCGGCCATATACTCTAACCTTAAACTTTTGAACTCAAATTGGTAAGCACCATGACACTATACTGTAGTTAATGAAATGTTTTGCCAGCAGTGTTGCCACAGTTACTTTGAAAAAGTAACTTAGTTACCATACAGATTACTTGATTTTAAAAGTAACGAAGTTAGATTACTTTATTAGTTACACTGAACAACTGCCGACAACACCCCCACAGCCTCAACATCAAAATGACAGCTGGTTTACTGTGAGGCAGCTAGGCATGGCCAGTAGTACGGATCTTGTTTATTATGGCACAAAAGAGAGCGAGTCAACCGTGTTAAGGGCAGCATTTCCTCTACAACATACTGCCCCATCAACTTCTTCAACTCTCCCCCACTTACTGGTTTAGCACCGAGGTCCAGCTTTGGTTGTTTGGGTGGTGGGGGGCCTCCTGCTCTCTGCTTCGCACCACCTGCTGGGACTTGCTCTGTAAGTTTGACTGCAGTTCTGCGACTCCAAATGTTTCTTCAAATTTGACGTAGTGTCTTTGTAGCTAGATAGCACAGAGTGGACAACCAACCTTAATTTGTCTTTAGCTGACACAAACTCAACATAGTGACTGTATTTCCAGCTAGAAAACGCACGTCTCTCTCCTCCCTCCATTGTTGTTTACGTTTGTGTCGCTGCGTGGTACACGTGACCCGTCCTCGTGCTGTAAACGTGACCTGTCCTCGTCTGAAAACGTGACCTGTCCTCGTGCTGTAAACGTGACCCGTCCTCGTCTGAAAACGTGACCTGTCCTCGTCTGAAAACGTGACCTGTCCTCGTGCTGTAAACGTGACCCGTCCTCGTGCTGAAAACGTGACCTGTCCTCGTGCTGTAAACTTGACCTGTCCTCGTCTGAAAACGTGACCTGTCCTCGTCTGAAAACGTGACCTGTCCTCGTGCTGTGAACGTGACCCGTCCTCGTGCTGAAAACGTGACCTGTCCTCGTCTGTAAACGTGACCTGTCCTCATGTTGAAAACGTGACTTGTCGCATACGTTACTTCACTCCCCGAGACGCAGGAAGAAAGCAAAAATATATATTTTTACTAAGGAAAATTACAAAAATAGTAACGCACAGTGACTGGATAAGTACCTTTATTCTGATTACTGGTTTGGAAATAGTAATGTGTTAGATTACTCGTTACTGAAAAAAGTGGTCAGATAGATTCAACGCGTTACTGGCATCACTGTTTGCCAGTGAGAAGTCTGGATCAACGGAAGTTCATTTCCAGGATAAAGCCTGACATCTTTATGTTATGGATGTTAGGCTTCCACTCTCTGTGTGTTGTTCTCAAAATACATTCTCTTAGGGGAAACAACAAACTTCGAGCTAGCAAGCTGCATGCTTAAAAATGTCAAGTTTTGAAGAAAATTTGAATTGTGCATTGTTTCAGGGGAAGGATTGTAAAGATGTACAAAGAATATGTTTAGGGCATTTCCTCTCTCACCGGGATGTTTTGGAACCGATTGGAGAGGATTGCTGTGGACGAAGTATACACTGGTAAGAGCAAGTTACGTTTAACCATGTATCCAGCTAACTGATTGGTTCAAAAATATATGCAAAAAAACAACCTATAATAAATGTGTGGTGTAGCCAGACCTTACTCCACAGTGCTGTGAAGATAGGTCTGGCAATGCGAGAATAGCCAGTGAGTAAATACAGCCAAATGAGATAGAAAATATAAAACAATGTTTTCATTCTGTTTGAATTTGGCAACAGAACACAATACACAATGGAGACAGATGCTTTGCATACAGTATGCAGCATCTGTAGCACTGTGTTTTTGAACAGCCACATATGATACTATGATGAGCTCATCCTGTCCTTGACATGTGGCTCAGTCCTGAAACATGCAGGCCGTGACAGGAAATGGTCCCAGATCACTAAAAAAAGTAAGAGGATGACAAGCAAATGCTGGCAAAAAGGTTTGGATGTGGGACCTCACATTTAGAGACCTCCACATCTCTGCGGGGTTAAACCAGTCAACTGACACAGTATAGCAGTGTGTGTGTGTGTGTGTGTGTGTGTGTGTGTGTGTGTGTGTGTTGTATTTGTCTTTTAGTTGACCCTCAGAGGAGCATATGGCAGCCAACACAAAGCCTTAACCCAACTCCTATCAATACTGATACTGCCTCACTCCTCCTCTCAAAGGTGAACAACAGGACACTCAGGCATGCATGCATGAGCACACACACACACACACACACACACACACACACACACACACACACACACACACACACACACACACACACACACACACACACACACACACACATAGACACACACACACACACACACACATACACACACACACACACACACACACACACACACACACACACACACACATCACACACACACACACACACACACACACACACACACACACACACACATAGACACACACACACACACACACACACACACACACACACACACACACACACACACACACACACACACACACACACACACACACACACACACACACACACACACGGCTCCAGACCCCCACCCCCTTCATTTACAGCCCCCTCTTCTTGCTTCCCATCCTTTCATTTTCAGATCAGGTCCCTTCACCCAGAGCAGGCAGCAGCTGGACGACTGACTCTTAGAGGGAGGCAACATGACAGCAGGACTGAGGGGCCTAGTGCTGAGCCACACATTAACTTCTAGTTAGCCCACACAAACACACACACACACACACACACACAGACACACACACACACACACACACACACACACACACACACACACACACACACACACATATATATATAGGAAGAACAGATAAAGAGAGCATTTACCCTCACCAAAACACCTATTATGTGATTTATGTAAGCCTGTGCTCTTTTTGGATGCAACTTGATGGCGAAACAAGAGCTTTACAGTAATTACAAAGAAATACCAGTCAGGACAGAGGGAGGGTCACACATACTGCAACTTGAATTATCCCTGGTGATGATGACAGAGCTGCACAACCCATTTTTTGTGTTTTGCAGCCCCTGGGAATGGATGCAGTTAACTGTAACAACAGCACCAAAGAGCATTTACTTACTCCGTGTGTGGGCATCGTACAGTATGTGTGTAGGTTTTTAGTTGAGTGCAATATGTTCTACTTTTCTATGCAGAATAGAGTTTTTCAGCTGAAATCTGTATACATTTACATGAACATAGTAGGTAAGAACACCATCAAAATATATTTTCAAAAACTGTAGATCATTTCTACTACAAATAGCCAATGCTGGCTGCATGATGGACACCAACTGAGGGGTCTACGTTGGTGCGTTAAATAAAAACAATGTGTGTGTGTGTGTGTGTGTGTGTGTGTGTGTGTGTGTGTGTGTGTGTGTGTGTGTGTGTGTGTGTGTGTGTATCTGTGGCTGTAGTGCATACCTTGACCTTGATTGTGTTATCACAGATTGTTTCCTGGGAGCCTGGATGGAAGAACATAGTTTCCAAGACACATAGGACCTGAACTAAGCTCTGCCTGCCCCCACATGTCCGTGAAACAGGCCACAGGCAAAAAGTGTCTTTTTATATCTTCAGGATGATTTGTGTGTGGTTGAGAATACTGTTTGTCTTGGGGAAGTAGCTTTGAGTAGCACAGATTGAAACTGTAAACTCACACACCTTTCCAAAGGTAAAAGCCCCAAGATGAGTCACCGCGAACTCTGCAGTTCAACCATATTCAGATTAGTGCTGGAAACCAAATCAAAGACTAAACAATATCTCAGGTTTCCCTCTGTGAGCTCATGTGATTTCAGATGACTAATCAGTACATTAGGGTGTGGTATGCAAAGGTGAAAAAGTGACAGTCTTCAGTAGCGTTCGTGATTCATTTTGAATGATTCTGTACATTTCTCCATGTTTATTAAGAGAGGTGAGTTTTCTTCTTTGCTGGTCTGCACAAATCACATTTCCATTCAAACTGTTTTCATTTTTGATTTGAATTGTTGGTTGTCATGGGCCCTACGTCTCCTGCTTCCTGAGACATTTTTGATTAGCCACCGAAAAAGTCTGTAGAATACTAATAGTTTTTCATAAAAAGATGGGAATATCTGCTTATACGCTACAGCCCTGAATGCAGCATACTGTGTAATGTTATAACGTACGGCTGAAATCGATTATTTTCATTATCACTTTAGCTTACTTTCTTGGATATATCATTTGGTCTATAAAATGTCAGCAAGGACAAAAAAGTTTGCACACCCAATCAAATACTCTTTTAAAAATGTTTTGATTAGCTTCCGTGTTCAGTAGGGGAGTAAAATACATATTTCAGCTGTGCCTTCTTCAGTATGCAACCTCAGAGAATGGAATTAAAAGAACATCGCTGAAACATTTGTTTTTTGAGTGTGCAAACACTTTTTATTACTTTATTTCACATTGTTGTTATATTATATCCCTATATTTTAACTTGCACACTTTTATGTCTTACATTATCATTATGTCTTTTTTTATTTTTTACTTGTGAGATTTCTTTTTCATACATTATATATATTTATTTATATTTATATTTATTGAGCACCGTGTTTTGGTAATTGTTGTATTTGATAATTAATGATTATGATTGAAACTTGAAACTTTCTGTATTTGCTGGACTTTGACTATAGTTACATGTGTCTCTTTCTTTCTTTCTGTATTTGGTTAAATGGACGTCTTTAAATGATTCTGTCTGAGTTACAATCCAAAACACAAAGCTATTGAATTTACATTGTAATCACTTAAAGAGCAAATATTCACAATTTAGAAGTCAGCAAAGATTCAGCATTCAAAATTGATGTGGCTGGATAAATGATTTGAATGTTTAATTGATTCATTTTCTGTCAATTGACAAATTGTTCTGACTCTCATTCTGAGGTAGTAATTATTGTCTATGTGTAATGCTATAGTGAGGAGCTGCAGTGGAGTGTTATTCATGTGGAATGTGTGTGGTATGGTCCAGTCATGCCTAGGTGAGTGTAATCAAGACGCTCTCTTTGTTATGGCTGTCAGGTGTGTGACAAGTGGTGGTCAGGGTGGGGAAAGGCATTTCCCCTGGCAGTTGCGCAGTTTCCTGGAAACATATTCAGTTTTGATTTCCAAGGTAACAGAAGGTGCACTTTTTTGTTGTTTTTTGTTGTTGCCGACACACAGGTAGTGGGTGAGTCAGATCCACGTAAGATTCATTCTGGCAAAGGTGCAAACTGAAACCCACCATGACTCACTGTGGATTGTTGTGACTTGTTTTTGTCACTGGATGACAGTCGCCACAAAATGCCATCTGCAAATCATATAATCTGTCTAAAAGAACTCACTTGTATGACATGTAGGTATACATCTGATTATTTATCAGACACATTCCACCACAAACTTGCTCAGTGCTCCCTGTGGAGGAACACTGTGAGATTGCAATCTGTTTTGGCAATATTTGATATGTGATCCACATTTGTAATAGAGAGCAAACAACCACTGCACCAAAATTGGCCGCACTTTCTTGCATATACTTTAAATTTACTGGCGCGTTCACACACACACACACACACACACACACACACACACACACACACACACACACACACACACACACACACACACACACACACACACACACGTAGCGTTCAGAGTGTGCACACAAAAGGGTGGAGTCGGCACAGTGGACTTTTTTCTCCCCCGAGGGGATCAGATCTTGATGCGCCGGGAAGGAATCCAAAGTGAGATTTCCAGTGAGTTACGCCGCGTCAAACCACACCGGGGTGTGTTTTTAGCCTTATCTGGTCTCAAATCATATCCGATTCTAATTGTGATCCGATTTTTATGTGATATGATCTAGGAGGAAAACTAAACCAGTTTATATGCAGTCATGGAGCGCAACGCACTGGACCTGCCGCGCGTCCAGCCCTCGCCACGGACAGCGCGTAAAAGCGAGTGGCTCCGGAGCGCCCTGGCCCATCACCACTGCCCCGAACCCCGCGTGGATAACGAAATCGTGGTCCTGGCCACTGGAATAGACCAATACCTGCAGGAGGTCTTTCACCACCTGGCCTACCCCAACCGGAACGATACGGTGTCGGCGGAGGACTTCACCGCGCTGTGCGCCGTACTGGGACTCACCCCAGCGGAGAAAGGAAAGAGGAGGATGAAAGGAGGAACCGGAGATGGACAAAAAGAAGAGGAAGATGAAGATTGTATGGATGTTTGCTCTGTGCTGCCCTGCCAGCTGTCCTTTAAAGACTTCCACTCGCGGCTCTGTGGGTATTTCCGTGTGCGCAGTGCGCGTAGAGGCGCTGCGGAGTGTGCCTGGCGCCTCCCGGTTACCGAGGACACGGAGCTGGTCGAGCGACAGATCCGGCTCCGGTGGCCGCGTGTCAGACGGAGAAAATGTGTGAGTTTTGATCTGGCGAGGGATCAGAATGGACCCGTTAACAGATTGATTAAAGGTCGAACCGCAGAAGACAGCGAGTCAGGTACAGTACCAGGATGTCCATGTTACACGTATCGTTGCATTAAGATGCCTCCTGTGATCATTGAGGGGTTCCATATTATTTACAAACTCCAATTGCTGCACGATTCAAGCACGTCTCTGTTGTTACCTTCTAACTGACTGTAGCCATACACATCATTCGGATGCCTAATCTGCTCATTATGTACTGAATAGAGAGACACAGAGCAGTAATAATAGACTTGAGACGATGTGTGGTAGGAGAGGAAGTAGACAATTAAGCACCAATTGCTGAACTTATTTTATCTTAAAATGTAACCTGTCCCACTTTACTTTGTTAAGTGGGATTTCATACCTGATTTATTCTTCACCTTTTCCATCTCCTGCACCACCTGTTCTCTCATTCTGTTAATCCCTCTACAGTCAATGCTGCAGGCAGTGCTCAGACCCTTTAAATGATCAAAAGTACCAATGCAACAATGTTAAAAATACTTACCATACTTTACAATAGAGACAACAATATACATATAGGCACATATCAACAGAATATACAAAAATACAAATATACAAATAAGACATAATATCAAGTAGACATGGAGTGGAATGTAAAGTGCAAAAAGTAATAGTGAAAAGTAGTGTGCAAGATGCATATTGGAATGATAAGTATGTAATGTGCAGAGAAGTGGGTGAGTGGCCAAAGAGGGGATGACCCCACTTATCAGCAGTTCAGGAGAGAGATGGCAGTGGGAAAGAAGCTGTTCTGTGTCTGGTTGTTTTTGTGTGCAGGGATCTGTAGCGCCTGCCAGAGGAGAGGAGGTTAAAGAAAGTGTGTGCAGGATGTGTGGTGTGGGGTCTTTGGTGATGTTCTCTGCCCGCTTCCTGTTAACCATAGTCCTCATAAATTCACCGGTGTTTGAAATGCCAACACAAAGAAAGCGGAACATCTGGCTGAATGAGGGACACCTGACGGAATATCTGGCGGCACTGGAACAATCCCAGAAATGAAACGTCGTCGATATAGACTGCTTACACATATTGGATCAATATTTAACTCTCTTGTTGTTGTTGTTGTTCTTCTTCTTCTTCTTCTTCTCCAGATGAGGTAGCAGCTCTGAGGGAGCTTGTGGAGGACCTTCGCTCGGCGCTGCAAGGCAGCGACGCCCGCTGCCTGGCCCTGGAGGTGGCACTCCGACAGGAGAGGAGCCGCACCCTCCCTTCTCCGTCCAGCTTCAATTCCATGGCTTCAACTCCGAAAACTTCCATCACCCTCATTCAGGGAAAACTGGTACCAACATACAGAATCAAAGGACAGTGCGTCGGTGACGCAGCGAGGAGGATAGCGAGGAGACAGGACATCAGGGACCCCCTTGTGAGGGAGCTGAAGCTGATTCGCTCCTCGCGTGATGGGCAGCTGGAGGAGGCCATGAAATTCAATGAACGTCTGGAGGAGGAGCTGCGATGGGCGTACCAGGAGGTGCACAAGCTTCACAGGGCGGAGTCTGCACTGAGGAAGAAGAACGCTCAGATCAGGTTGGACTTTTGTACAGTTAACTGGGTTGATGTTTGAACGGAAGAATGGATAGATATTAGAGGAATGGTTTGATGATCTGGGATGATCTCCATCAGGAGGCGGGCAGAGGAGGCCAGGGAGGCTCTGAGCTTGGGGCTTCACAGGGTTCGGATGATCCAGGAGCAGGCTCAGTCTGTGCCGCAGCTTCAGTCCAGGATCACCCAACTGGAGACTGAACTACACCAGTACAGGTACAAACACTGTGTGCACACGGGCATGTTTGTGCATCTATTTTCACATAATTTGCCTCTGTGCTCTACTGATTTGATATTGAAATTCAATGCACTAAAGCCAGCGGAAAAAGGAAAGCTTTCATTAGACAGGTCCAAGCCAGTGAATAAAATACATACAAGGTTCAATAACCCCAACTGAAATGAGGGAGGCTCTGTCCACAGTATTAGCTGATTGGCAATACATTTGAGGTATGTTCTCTACCTTTGCAACCCTCAAGATCCCGCTGCACCTGCATCCCTGACCACGCCCATCAACAACTTTACCCAATCGGAGCAGAAGACGCCTGTAGCAAGCCACGTGAGTGATCACTGAGCATTTAGGGATCAGGAGTGTGTTCTAACTGAACTCTAGATTTCCATCCAGTGGTGAACAACAAACTTTGCACCCATTGGGCATGCTTGTCAGTGATTGTTGATATATTTAAGGCTTTGCAATAGACCTTTTTCATAGCAAACATTTTGGCTCGTCATAGCAGGACAAGCATGCGTGAAACAAATTTTGTTAACGATGTTGTTCCTTCAAGTGTCCCAGTAAGTCATGTCAGTGAGCCAGCATGTGCAACCCTGAACAGACACACCAAATGGAATGCAGTCGTTTTTAATCAGTTACAACACATGTCTGTTGTGGAAAAAGGTCAATAGGGCACACAGAAAATGATTCATTAACCAGTGCTTTGCAAAAAAACAATCCATTCAGGTGCACGTCTGAAGTCTTAACCACTGAAATGTAATTGAGCAAGTAAAGTAACTTCTTCTACTGCTTGCAGAGGCTGAGTGTCTGCAGAGAGCGGTGGAAGGAAGAGCTGCTTCTGATGAAGAGGAGGAGGACAGAGGGATGAGGGAGGAAGAACAGTGCTGCCTGTCAGATGTGAAGAAGCACCGACTGCACGGCTGTGGCAAAGGGTCAGCTAACATCTAACTCACTGCCAACGTGGACACGTGTTTCCATTCCCAGTTTCAGATGTCACTTTTTCTTCTTCCTCCAGATGTCAGAACAATGAGGTCCACCAACTTATCTCTCAGAGTCACCTGCATGATAAAAACCTCATCAGCACTTTTAAGGGCAGCAGGGGGCGCTGCAGCTGGAAGGGACAAACCCAAGAGCAGCCAGAGGGAAGCAGAGGCTTTGAAAAAGAAAAGGTGGGAGAGAGAAACTAGGCCTGGCAAACGTGATTCTTTTTAAAGATTTGAGTTATTCTGATTCACTCACTAAACTGATCTGGGTTGTGCGAGTAACTTGAGTCACTTGAGTCAGTATTGATCTATAGGCGAGCTTGCAATGTTTCGGACTGTCTGCTCGACCTAATTGCATTTTAACATACTACATTTATACACCAAACCTACAGTAAGCCTAGCTAGGCTACGTGCAGAACATTGTATGCTATTTCAGAAGTGAAAGAATGGCTTTTGTTATTGATTTGCTTTACCCTGAGCTCGAGGAGAGACTTTACTCGCTCGACTGCTACAGATCCACTCATGACAATGTAGCCGGCTGACTCGCGGGATTGACTGACTACTGCGAGAACTCACGAGTCATCGACAACTCATGAGTTGTCTGCGAGGCGAGCCGAGGCGAGGTGAGCTTGCAATGTTTCCGGCTCTGAGTCTGCGGGTCGGGAAGTTGTGTCTCGGACGGTCTCTCTGCTCACTCACTCGCTCACACAACTCATGGAGTTGTTGTTGCCTACGAAATTGTTATAAAGCTTCGGCAGCTAAGTCCGAGTTAATGATACTAGAGACTTGCGACTCGTGAGTTAATTTAAAGAGTTAGGTTAAAGGTCCGAGTGAGTCACGACTCAAACAGGTTTAAGAGAAACTTGGTTAAGAGGCGTAGTGGAATGGCTTAAAGTGCAGACTAAGTCGCAAACAGTTTTAAAACTCTGGAGCCTTAATGTCAGATTAGGTAGGGAGATCCTTCCACAACAGAGAATTAACTGTGGACAAGTCTGGGTAGGGTCCAAATCAAAGACAAACGTAAGGAAAACCAAATAAAGTTAATACTATACTTCACTTCCATATGAACATTGAATTACCAGAGGATGAACTAAGCAGTGCTTCTTAGATTAGATACTGCCACTAATATAGGTGCTTTATTTACCTGGACAACTTTAAGTTGACTGCTGCCCGGTAAAGAGGTCAAAGCATTATGCTGCCATCCCAACAAGGAGACGCTGGAGGTTGGGTGAGAGGAAACGTAAATACAATAAAAAAGAGTGGTCATGATAGGCTAAAGGCTAATAGTGTGTTCCATTTGTACTCTGACCTCGGATTTTCCGAGGTCAAAGTCAGAAACACGCCCCCTGACCTTGGATTTCCGAGCTCGAAACTCGGACAACCACCGAGCTCAAAATCCAACATGGCTGCCCCGTGCATCAACAGTTGTGAAAGCTGTAGTCACATACAGTTATTAGCACTTCTGTCTTATTCGTGTCTCATTAAATCAGTCGTACACACTGTCCTGTCCAGCTTCAATCTGTTGACATGTTGCTATAGTGTTTGCACAAAAATACAGCATAATGCGTTGTTAACTACTGGTATTGCTAACAATGGCATTCAACCCGGGTGTGACGTCATTCCCAGCTCCAGTAAATGGAACGCACTATAATCCCAACAGACCAGCTCTCCCAACTGTTTTTACAGCAAATGTCCGCTCCCTGGACAATAAACTGGACTATTTTTTGTTTACACAATTAAGTTCCTATATGCACAATAAAGTCTCTTATCTAATAGTTTAGCCTTGAATTAGCTGCAGCCCTGAGCATTTGGCTACGGTAAACAGAACTTTCACAGAAGGGACATGCATGTGCATTTGCATTTGCAGAGCAGCCAATAGGAATGCTCTCTCTCTCTCTCTCTCTCTCTCTGAAATAACCTGTGATTGGCCAAAGTCTTCCGTCATGGCTAGATTAACTAAAGGCTGAATACAGAGCCAAGAGGAGGTACAGAAGTCTAGTTTTCTCTCAGATCATGCTTGGATTACTTGAATTACTTTAATGTGCTCAAGGGGTTATCGTGAATGTTTTGCCCAACGATATCAAAAATAAAGTGCCTACCCCAGCTTTAAGTGATATATTTGTGTCAAACTCCTTATTTCTGAATAAAACCGTAATAGTTGGGGCAAACATAGCCAGCTTTCTCCCAGTGGTTAATATTGACTCCTCTGACTACTAATAATGTGGACATAGTTTAGGAGCTTGTTTGCATTCATTTGTTCCCTCTGCTGTTTAGGAGGAAGAGGAGGATAAGAAAAGGCTGGAGGAGAAAGAGAAGACACGTCTGTCCTTGCTGGAGGAGAAACTCACAGATGCCCTCACACTGCTGATGCAGCTACGCAACAAGGTTCACACAATACACACCATTCACCTCAGGCACACACACACACACGCATGCACGCACGCACGCACACACGCACGCACGCACTGCTGGATTTATGTTTTTCAAAAAGTAGAGTAAAACGCCTCTCACTCTATCTGTAGAATGTGTCCCGCAGAGCCCTGGGGAAGATTGTGATGGATACTCTAGATGTGTGCAGTAGGAGTGGAGATGGTAGGTGTGTTCTACATCTCCCACATATTCATATTTCATGTTCAATGCTGAAATTATCCTTGGTTCTTTGCAATTTCCCCATCCAGGTCCATCTCAGGTCTTGCAGGTAGCTGATGCCCTCTGTGTCCGGCTGTCCTCAAGGGATCTCCTTGGAAACGGAGGGGAGGATGAAGGAGGAGAGAGCAGAGAGAAACCCCTGGTTCCATCTGCAGGGTGTCAAACCAGCAGCATCAACCCTCTGCTCATCTCATGTTGAATAAGCTTCTTCTGTGGTACTTATATTTTTCCTCTCTTCTATCTTTGGCTTGTTTTGCACCCATGTAAGTTTCCCAGTTGTGTACCCCAGGTTTCTACACTGGTGCAATGTATTTAAAGATGCACGTTTTTTTAGTCTCTTCGTGTTCTATTTTGTATCTATTTAATTTCAGTGATTAAATATTTGTATCCAACCCCTTTGTTCCCAGTATAAGAGTTGATGCAGAGAGCTCTGGCATCATGAAACATCATTGTGTGTTCAGCCTCGTTGTTGGAGGTCCAAGTTTTACTATTAGACCAAACAGTACATCACGTCAGTGAAGCCACTTACTGATCTGGAAACACTCATATTGCAATTCATAAACTCACGTAAGTGGGTCAGCTTTAAGGTTTTACATGAAAGATCAACAGTGAGTGTGTGATTTAATGTCTAAAGTGCACTGCAGCGCTTTTAAAGATCATTTTTGGGGCATTTTAGGCCTGTATTTGTATAGGACAGCTGAAGACATGAAGGGGGAGAGAGAGGGGGAACAACACGTAGCAAAGGGCTGCAGGTCGGAGTCGAACCTGCGGCCGCTGCGTCGAGGCGCGTTCTACCAGGTGCCCGCGCTGCAGCACTTTAACACATTGTCAACCTTATGATAAGGGATCAAAACACATGAAGCTGCAAGGAACTCTAAGTTCAAGATGTCATTTCTTTTAAGTACGCCCCAAACCTTTGAACTATTGTGATGGTTCAGGGGGATAAGTGGAAAGATTCTGAAAGGCTTTAATCTCTGATTCATTTAATTAAAAAAAAAAAAACTTCATAGGCAGAGGTGGAATGTCACTAAATATATTTTAAGGACAAATTTGAGGTATTTGTATATTGTTACTTGAGTGAAATACTTAATGCGACTTTATTCTTCTACTCCACTACAATTCAGAGGGAAATATTTTTCATGCAAGTACACATGAAAAAGAAAACTTCACAGATACAGCATATCACAGAACTTATATATATATATACTTATATTAGAAGTAATAAAATATATAAGTAATAAAAGGAAAGGACATGTTGCACAAACACTAGAAGAAACAATCATTAAGTGCAGTACCTAACCCTTAAATACACAAGTCAACTCCACCTGTGGCATAATGTCCAATGTATCAATCAAAGCCCACATGAATTCATTTCAAGTTAAAGAGTGATAAAGTGGTGCTCACAGCTTATTTCGGCTGCAAAAATAGATGACTAAATCAGTTTTTTGCAGGTTTTAAGTTTATGTGAAAAACCCCAAGAACAATCCAGATAGCAATGTGACTGCAGTTTATCTCTGCAGGGAAATAAGTGACACAGTTTGTAATCAGTGGCAGAGCGGCTAAGAGACAGTAAAACAAGCCAATGACCATAGCAGCCTATCTAAGATCAAAGTCCAAAATTCAGCTTGAGCTTCATCCCTGCATCTGAATATCTGTACTGAGAAAAGATGAGCAGACTGCAGCGCACTGATCCTGAATATCACCTGCGATAAATAAACAGATATTAAAGTCTGCTCAGTTCTGCTGCTTTCAGTATTCTGCTGAAATACAACAAAATGCTTGTTGAATTTAAAAGAAAAGGAAATCATTCCCAACATTCTTTTATTGAACAAATTGAACAGTGAATTGAAAATAAAAGGCAGCACTAAAAAAAGAATGACAGTTACATTTTAAAGTGCAGTTTTCTGCTATTTTCTTTGAACTAACACAAAAAATATCAGAGTATCTTTTACGATATGTCGCAGCTTTTTGCAATGTGTGTATTGCGGCAGTTAATATTGTGTTTTCTCTGTGTTGGAATTTTAAACTGGTTGATTTCTGAGGACTCAGATCTCTGCAGGGTAAATCCAGACAGCTAGCTAACTATCTGTCCAGTTGGAGCTTTCTGTTGCACGACTAAAACTACTCAAGATAGCCCAAGATGATTGTGATTGGTTTAAAGAAATGCCAATAAACCAGAGCAAGTTTTTCTCCCATCCCAGAATGCTGTGGGACTAGTCAGAACCTCCTCCACAGCTCCACAGCGTGTGGAGGAGGGTCTGGCAAAGTGAGACTAATATTGCGATGACAATAGAAAAAACATATATTATGCAGCCCTAATTTAAAAGCTGACAAAAACAGACAATAAGACGAGGAATGGTATGAAATAATATAGTCCTTTATTTCCAGCAATTTACAAAGTCCTGCAGGGAGAGAGCCTTCCTCCAGCCTCTCAAAGAGAGGGCTTTTACAAGGAGAACACACAGAGAAGGCAACAGTGACCTTTTTTTTTTTTTTTAAATCAGTTTCTCAGAGGCAGCAGAGCTGACCTGGACAGGTGGAAGTTTAGAGTCTGAATCAAAGGCTCCATCTTGGCGTGGATGGCCTGTGGATCCCTGTGAGTTTGAGGGCTGGAGGGTTTGAAGCAATGAGGTTCACAAGGCAGAAGGCAGGTAAAGGGGTTTGCAGGTATTTCATATACAGGACACATCATGTCACACTTGTTGTTTCGGGGTTTTCTGCTGCTGCTTAACTTGACTCCAGGTGCCCTGTAAAACCAGCCTACTGAGGTTTTTTCAGCCTTCAAGTCCTCATTTTTTCAGATTCAGTGAACAAAATCTTGTAACTGATTCTCCCAGCCCTCCTCTCCACTGCTCATCATCATCATCATCATCATCATCATATAAAGTCATTATTACATTACATCATAATTAACTTACAGTACATCTTTTATTAATCAAAGCTAATTAAAAAGAGACGCTACTCTGTGGCTAACCTAGCTCCTGATTGGTTACTCTGAGTTGAGCTTGGCTCTGATAGGTTAAGGCCATTCTATGTTTTATTAAGAATTCCCTGCATGTGGCAGGGTGTGTGTGCAAATGTGTGAGGTGTGTAAAGAGCGGTACTGTATAAGGCACTGTGCTATTCATTCACCGGCGGCGAGCACCAAGAAGCTCTACTGGCCTTTTTGCAAAGAAAAAAAAAACATCAGAGAGAAGAGAAAAATTACAACATGGTGACAAAGAATCAGAGCCAAAATGAAATGACAAAATAAACAACCTTATATATAGAATAAATATATGTACAATTTGCTTTGTGTGCATCTAAAAATAAATAGACAAAGCATTACTTGCCCTCTTATAGAAGTATTCACAACTTTCCATTGACACAGAGGCAGAACGCTGGCACGTGGTCAGTAAGAGCGTGGAGGATACAGACTGTAAACAGATGCAAGGATGCAACTTTTACCATGAGTCAAACGCTGTAGAAAAGAAGACAAAATAAACGTCCCTCTGGGTGGACATGTGTGGGTTTGAATCCAGAGGACACAGAGATGCACTGAAGAGCTGTAGAGTTTAGAGAATCCATGCGGTGCCCTCTGGTGTCCGTTTAGCAGACTTACAGCATTTTGTGCCAAAGGACCAGCGTGGAGAAGTTGCTTCATCTTTACAGTGTTGTTTGCCTGATGCAATTTATGACACAAAACAAAAATCATGAAGAGTTAAAAAGATTAGGGAAAGGAGGAAAAAGCAATAGAAAAAAAATAATCACAATTTTAACATGACTGACAGTCAGAGCAAAACAAAAGATTTTGAACAGATAAAATAATCGTGTTTTGCACATTTACATGATGTGCCCTGCACAGGTATTCTGCTGGCCCCTTCCATACAGCACAGAAGTCTGACAAGCGCCAAATATGTCAAGCATCACATGCAGGTTTCTCCTAAGTCACTGGGCTTTGCTCTGGGCCATCATCTGTTCTCGGTACAGTCTGTCAAATGGGTCACAACTTCCTTTTTCATTCTCCTCCTCACCTGTTAGCCCCTAAAGAAAGAGTCCACTCGGGACAGCTGAGTCTCAAAGGCTGTTATCAGATAGCTTATGTGTGCGTGTGTGTTTTAAGGGGGCGCACTAAGGTTTAAACTGATTTTGCCTTTTGATTAAACATTGTCCAGTTAGTCATTTGCTTACAAAAGGTCAGGCTCCTCCCTGACCAGAGAGATTATTATTAGTTATGTTATCAATTATATGTGTGACAAGAGAAAAAACAAACAAATTTTTCAAGAATTTTACTTGAATTCACTCTACAGAATCTGAAAAAAAAGCTCAGTGAAATCTTCCTCGGTGCCCAGTCACACCACAAATAGCACAGCAATATTCATTTGTGTGTCCTAAAGAATAAGGGAAAATAGCAAGCCGGAAACAAGCAGTCACATTAGCTCTCTGACTTTGTTTCTATTTCCATTTTTGCCTGGCATTTTGTTTTCAAAATTGTACATAATTTCAGTCAACAAAGAGTTACTATAATAGTGCGTTCCATTCACCTCGGAACTCGGAAGGCGATGTTGGGAATGACGTCACACCCGAGAGGAACGCGCTCCGTTTAACAAGTCAGATTTTCATTGTTTTCGTTAGCTCTAGCCAGGTTAGCCATTGTTAGCAATACCAGTAGTTAACAACGCATTAGGCTGTTTTTTGTGCATCCAAACAGCGTAACAACATGTCCACAGACAGAAGATGGACAGCACTGTGTGTACGACTGATTTAGTGAGACACAATATGACAGAAGTGATAATAACTGTATGTTACTACAGCTTTCTCTGCTGTTGATGCACGGGGCAGCCATGTTGTGTGATTTGGAGCTCGGGGTACTCAGTGGTTGTCCGAGTTCCGAGCTCGGAAATCCGAGTTCAGGGGGCGTGTTTGCAACTTTGACCTCGGAAAATATGACTTCCGAGTACACATGGAACGCACTAGAAGAGGGATAAATGTTTCTAAACTATCGAGACTTGCTAACTGACAGGAAGCCTGTTATCTTAGTTATCTTTGGTCTATACTCCGACAGAGAGTTAGCTCTCCTCCTGTTCCCTCAACGGCCAGAACTGTCAAGACATTTTGCTATTGGTCAATTTCACTTGACTGGAACTTAATCCACTGATCCACTGATCGTGTTGATTCCATTGAAGTTAATGTATGTAAATGGTTGTGTTTGTTATGCTGGTGTGACCGGGCCTCTATTGCTGGTTTGACTGGACCCTAGGACAGCTTTAAAGATGATGGTGATCTTTTGGTGAATCTGAATCTAAAGGCTCCAGAATGAAAACCAACACCAACAATAAAATACCAAAAAGGTTTGCCACAACTTCCTGTAGCCACTGTGACCTAACTGTTAACCATCCTCAAACAACTTCATTGGTCCGTCTTTCATTGGAAAGGTTTAGTGCTCCAAGTTTGATTCCCACAATGCATGTGGGAATTAAAATTGTCAAATTAAAGGATATTAAATATCCTCGCAAAATATCAGCAATCATAACCTTTCATCTGGTATCAGACAGCTGAACCTGAGTGAGCACATCCTGGCTAAGGCAACTTAACACACATTCACAATCTGCACCATGTGTGAACACAATGGCTGGCTGAGCTTTGCAGGTTGCTTCCAATGCGTTGCAGCATGTTGAGCGTCTTTTCACTTACTATACGCCTGGCTAGGGCAACACAACAACAACTAGCCAGCTCCAGTAGAGAGTTATCAGATGTTTTCAAGCAGGGGGACTGGCGCTATCCTCACCTTGAACAGCTCGTGGCAAAATAAGCCTCTCTAACCTTTTGGCATCCACAAAAAAAATCAAATACAAAAACGTAGTGAGCTGCAGCCAACAGTGAAGTGTGTGTGTGTGTGTGTGTGTGTGTGTGTGTGTGTGTGTGTGTGTGTGTGTGTGTGTGTGTGTGTGTGTGTGTGTGTGTGTGTGTGTGTGTGTGTGTGTGTGTGTGTGTGTGTGTGTGTGTGTGTGTGTGTGTGTGTGTGTGTGTGTCAGGTGTACCGACACATTCCTAACAGACACTTGTCTGGCCATTTTCCACATACTATTTTCCACTGTTTCTGTGCGTTTGCTCAAACAAAGAAGAATCTTACTCAGGGCATTTCGTAATGGCAGTTTTTAGTAGTTGGCCAAAAAAAGGAAGCAGTGTTACCCTCTGTGGAGTCCAGAAGATGTTTGTGGAATAAAATACAGGCTATTGTGGGAGTGAGAAACTTTTAAATCGGCATTAATAAGGCAATTCTCAACTGCTAACAAAATCAGAGGTAAATCCCTTCTCGCAGTGGCTGACATAAGCGTTTGTTCGATTGTGATCTGACCTCAGATCTGATATTCCTAATTCTCGATGTCAAGATTTTCTGTTTCTTTTTGACTTGAATTAAGCCATTCACTGAGGGGAGCGATGCCAAAAGGGATTTAGCTTGTTACATTTGTGGTCCAGTACCCTGCAGTAAAACCCCTTGGTCCTTTTTCCTACTATCACAAGGCCAGGGTAAAACAGAGAGAATAGCTAGCCCTATGCACTCTACTAAATCACAAATGAGACACATATAATATTCATTCTGTATACATGACATAGCACTTGGTGATTAAGCATTCTAGGCTGGTTTGGATATATGTTTTTCTGTCTTCTGTCGTCTTTGTTTCAAGTGTTAAAACTTGATCTTTAAAAAAACGGGAGGGCTAACGTCCCCATTGAAAATAATGAGGACTGGCCCTGCACATATCGATTCATACCAAATGCATTATTTACCAACAATAATTGTCATTGTCAAAAGTATAATAACAGTAAACGTAGTAGGATTCAGTTATTTAGTAAGATATAGGAAGAGAAGTGTAGTTTGCGGGGCTGAGTTCATCAGGTGGAGTTTTGTTCACTGGTTGAGGTGGAGATACTGAGGTGTGTTTCCATTGTTTCTAAAGGGAAACACTGCTGCTGCTGCTGCTGCTGCGGTGCGTCAGTGTCCTGACATCCTGAAGATGAAACGCTACTGCGCTACAAATGCTAAACCATCAATCCGAGCCCTACAGGAGATTAGCTCTTTTATAGTAGACAATGCCCACTTTCAGATAATGTTCACGCGTACGGGTGATGTTTGTCACTGTCGTGCGTGCAAGCAAAGAGCATGTAAAGTTTTTTTTTTCTTTTTCTTTTATGTGTGTGTACATGTGTGTATCTCTGCATGCATTCAGTTGCCCGCATTAGAGTCTCTGTCCCCGATGAACCAGCGCATGTGGAAGCAGAGGGCGAGGAAACCGGTCCCCAGCAGGTCACCCAGAGCAGTCAGGTAGGGGATGGAGAAGTTGTCGGGGTCCATGCCTCGACCCCACATCCAGTGCACGAGCCAGTCTGCCAGGTAGAGAAGGATTATCACCTGGAGGAAGACGAAGCACAAGCACACTGTATGTTACAGGAACTATAGAGGAACTAAAGGAAGGCACTATTTGAACTGTGCAGACAGGTCACTATTGGAATTACCTGTCGCATTTTCTAAGTCTCTTAAATTAGGCCTGGAACAATTATTACATAATAGTGTAATTGTCAATTTTTTTTTTTACATAATCGCGGTTTCTTTGTTTAACCTCAATTAACTGCTAACATTAGCAAAGGTCTTTGTTTAGAGATGCCAAATTGTAATTATATAAGCGATTATGGTCAGACTATATATTTTTATTATTTATTATTTTATCATATATTACAGTACAGTGTTTCATGATAACAAAGAGGCATAGTTTACTTCATAGGCTGTGTACCTGTGTTATTAAAGTGCTCATATTATGCATTTAGGCTTTTTTCCCTTTCCTTTATTGTGTTATATATCTTTTTTGTACATGTTATAGGTTTACCAAGTAAAAAGCCCAAAGTCCCCCCCCCCAAGGGACTTACCATCTCCAACAGAAAACGCTGTTCACCAACTGTACAACCTCTAAATACAATTATGAACTTAAAAATGGGCATAATATGAGCACTTTAAATGATCTCGGTCACATAACAGTGATATAACCAAAAGATGTATCCTGGAATTCATTCAAAACTATAATTTGTTTAAAAGAAGTAATAAATAAATATTTTAAAATTTCACTGAAAGAGACAATTATATTGTTAATCGCAATTATTACTAAGACAATTAATTGAACAGCAAAATTTGGAATTGTTACAGCTCTACTCTGAATGCAGTTTGGAGGTTAACTAAATGATAGGGAAAGCCAATTTGACATTCCTTGCTTGGAATTCACAATTTTGTAATCATAAGAAATCATGAAGATTTAACCAATCCCCACAAGGCCTGCAGCATTTCTGAGATCTTCCTGCAGTCGTTTCACATAAACTCATCAAACTGGAAGAATGTGTGCCAGTTTTTAAGCTCCGTAGCTCGTAACGTGGCATGGTCTGAAACACTGAGGTTTTAACTCAGGAAATAGAAAATGTTACACCAACGCATTCAATGTCCTGGCTAGTACAAGCTAGTGGCTACTAGTGACAGAAATGGCCACAAACCAAGATCCTACAAAACCCAATTTAATCTCACTGCAGCGTTTTACATACTATGATTATCATCTATAAGTTCTTTACAGCTGATTTGCACGTTTTAGTATTACCGCAATTTACTGCAAAATAGCATACTTAATACAGAAGTGAATTGCATTCACCAATGAAAAAATAAATTGGGTTGCTCATAATTATGAGAAAATTATCTCCCAATTACAAGACCAGACACGTCTTTAATGTTAGTACGTATTGGGGGGTATAATATACGTATTGGGTAGAAAGCAAGTCTTAAAGAGGTTATGTGCTTCAAGATCACTTACACAGTACTATGTACACCCTCTCAAATGAAAATATTAGAAAACTTCTTGACAGGAAACAATGGATTAGCCAATCAACTCTGCGACCTACTGTTACCCATAACATCCTCTGCGTAGGTTCATTAAGATGTTTACTCTGCAGGAAGCACAATTCCAGCTTACCTCTACAGCTATTTGCTACTGCTTCTCTAACAATTAATAATAATAAATGATTAGGTTTTCAGTTTGATGCATGTTATAAAACTCCCAGGAAAAAATAATTTGTGAATACTGCATACATACATTGCAAAGTTTTGGTTTTCTAGATATTTCACTCTTCTCAGCCGCAGGTAAAGAGTACAGAGTGTGTTTTGTATACGTGTTGGTGTGTACCTGTAGTAGTGCCGCAACCAGGTAGAACGTAATGAAGACGGGTGTCAGGGTGGTGTGTCCCCCCCTCAGAGAGTTGATGGTGTAGAGGAAGACGAGGTGACCCGGGGCGACCAGGAGGAAGAGCACACGGGCTGAACGAGAGTTTACAGCTGGAAGAGAAAAAGGACCTCCTAGTCAAATACTTACTAAAATAAAGAATATGACGATGATGATTCATGGGATGAAATGAAGAGGGAAACAGTGGGACATTTCACCGCCGCCGGTCAACTTACAGGAGCCGAAGAAGGAGGTGCAGGGTGTGGGGCACTTCCTGGGGGTGGGGTTGGGATCCCCCAACGGTAGACCGTTCATGTGCAGATAGGTGGAGATTCGACTGGACTGAACTGCGACCAGGTTACCTCCCACACCTGACACACACACACACACACACACACACACACACACACACAGTCATTTCTGATTTTCAAAATAAAGGTACACGCTGGTACCTTCATCATAACTTTACAGCCTCAATATAATGGTGTGATGCAGGGCTGCAACTTACGATTCAATTAATTATCCATTAATCGCTTGGTCTATAAAATGTCAGAAAATAGTGAAAAATGTCCATCCCAGTTTCGCAATGCCCGGTGTGAGGTCTTTAAATGTCTTGTTTTGTCCAAAAACCAAAGATATTCAGTTTAATGTGATATAAAACAGAAAAGAGCAGGAAACCTCTATATTTAAGAAGCTGAAAACAGCATTCTCTACCAACGATTAATTGATTATACGCACATTTACCTGGACAAACATTTCAGCACATTTGGCACATCCGACGAAGGTGGCAACATGAATGGCTTTAAATACACATTTCAATGCTAGAACAGATTTTTCTATATTTGTTCTCCACCTCCAGGGATGGAGCACTCATATCGACCTCTATCTTTATCACTGTTTGATTGTTTGACGCTTTACTTACTAGCACATTGGCTGTTGGTATCTTATCTTATCCACCATGCACTCACTTATCATTTTCTTTCTTTCCACCCACTTTCCCCATTTAAGAATCCTTAAACTTTCATCTTTGAGTTTTTATAACTGCTCACCGTTAATGACCGGAGTGAAGACAGCCATGCCAGCAAAGTTTGGGTTGGTGACAGTCTTGTCGAGGATCAAACCACCAACACTAAAAGACAGACAAGAGTGATTATAGTAAGTGAAATCATTGTTTTCCACTGTCATCATTACATAGAAAATACATGAAGATCCATCCCACACGGACATGCGGGTTGTGAATATAGACTGTATAAAGTATGGACGTAGGCTCTGCGACGCCACCCATATGTTTTTGAAGAGCTGAAGTGAAGCTCAATGTGGGCGGGTCCGGCCGTCGCCATCTTGGCAGTGCCTGACGCCACCTAGTCTCGCTTTGCCAGACCATCCACACGCTGCGGTGTGGAGGAGGGTCTGTCTAGTCCACACAGCATGGGGAAAAAAACGTGCTCTGGTTTATTGCCATTCCTTTTAACCAATCACAATCGTCATGGGCGGCGCTAAGCTCCAGACAGAGCCGCTGTATCAGAATCAGAATCAGAAAAGGTTTTATTGCCAAGTACGTTTTTTAACACACAAGGAATTTGTTTTGGTGTTGTTGGTGCACGTCACACATTCATTAGATGGAATATTAAACAATATAAGTATATTTACACAGTATGTATTAAGTTAAAAATAAAGAATAAATAAAGATATAAATAAAAAATAAAGAGCAAAGAGCAAAGTAAAGTAGTCGTGCAACAGAAAACTCCGATTGGACAGATAGTCTAGCTAGCTGTCTGGATTTACCCTGCAGAGATCTGAGGAGCAGTTAACCATAGTCCTCACAAATCCACCAGAGGTTAGAACACCAACACAGAGAAAGAGGAAGGGGACGGACATCCGAAAAATAATGACATCCGGCAGAATTTCCAAAATTGGACAAAGAGGTGTCATAAGGCCTACAGACTATGCTAGCCTCCTGTGATGGCAGCCACCTGTCACTCAAAGCGACACACCCTTAATTATGCAGAACTTTAGAATGTAATTTCAACGGGTGAGTTATACAAAAACAATTCACCACCCCCCACAGTTGTCATGAGGGGAAAACGTAGCTGTCGACCAAAACCAGGCTGTTTATTTCTGCTGTAAAGTTGGGGCATTTTAACATGCGGGGCTATGGGGAGTGACTCCCTTTTTGGAGCTAGCCTCAAGTGGCCATTTGATGAACTGCAGTTTTTGGCACTTCCATGCTGGCTTCATTTTTCAGCACCGGAGGTTGGTGCTTGCTTGTAAATGGTGATGTGTACATTTTGCTAACTTTCAGTATTTGATCAATGCAAGAGTAAACAACTTGAAAAAATTGTGTCAATAGATGATAAAAATACAGTCTACAGTCCATCATTTTAATATTAATATTTAGAAAATGGAGACAAAAACGTTTTGCATAAATAATGTTAGATATAGCGATAAGCTGTGGAATACGTTGTCATACCCACAGTATGTGTATTCTGCAATTTGTGATTTGATAAAGGTGAAATAACTTGATCCCCCTGTGCTCTACCTGCTGATCGCCATGGCGATGATGACTGGCTCCCAGCCGGAGTAGAGGAGTTCTCTGGTGGATGGGATCCTCCTGGCGATCAGCACCCATAGGGGGCACAACGCCACAAACACGGCACACACCAGCGGGTTGGCATAGTCATTGTCATCTGGACAGGGGAGAAAGAAGGTGGATTCACACACCAAGCACGTGTTGATGGACAATGCTTTTTATCATATATAGGAATATTTGGTTAAAACAGATTAGTGATGCTGTTTTAACCTCATTCTTCTCAGTGAAGTTAGCTGGAAGTGTTGTAATATAGCGTTTTATGTGGAGTGAGCACTGCGCCGGACTCCGTTTCAAAACATGATTCTTTTAAATGCTACACTGCTTGTAAGGAGAATAACATGAGTAACAGGACTATTGCCAGTGATTGTCCTTAGGTTAACTGCTTTGGCCTGGCCGATGGGGTGGGTTGGGGTGTACATTTTTATTTAAATATTTATCAGTTACTTTTTTCGAAATCCACACTCTTCACATCGGCAAGAATTGGACAGCATATATATAAAAAGAAAATACATCACTTTTACAGCTGGTTCGCCCATTTGTGTACAGAAAAGGTATTCTTGTGCTACCATTGGTACAATTTAAAAAAACTAATTTGCTTAGTAATAATAGTTGTTACAATTGTAAAAAGAAAATAACAACAACAAAGTAACTACAATACAAAAATTAAAGCACCAGGTAAGATTATCTTAACAATAATAAAACAAACAGAGTTTGACATTTAACTATAATATAACCGTAGAGATCTGTAGGGGACTATATTACCTGACGTGCCAGATGGTTTTCGTGTGATCTTGTGTGAATCCAGCCGCCATGCAAGGTAAGGACTATATTAGACTACTATAGACAGACTATATTAGGATTGACAGTAAGTCCCTGATGTTGTCTCTATGGGGCAGTGTTACTTCTAAATTGACACTACAGGAGACTATAACCACCACAAACACAACAGCCAAAATAACCCAAATAAGCTCAATATAGTATCTGACTCGCATTTAAAGTTAGTAACACTGTTAGGTTGTCAGACTCTCAGACGAAGGGAGGAGTAATGGGATTACTCCACACTAGTTGCATTGCTTCTGAGTGTGTCAGTGTTGGTTTGTCTGTTTGCGGTGTGGAAACGATGGAGCAGCGGATAGTTTAGTGAAGCTGGTTTGTCTGCGGTAAAGATACTATCGCCGAGCTGACAACAGCTATATTTTCAGCCCTAAAACACAGTGAGGTTAGGTGCGGCCTTCATCCCTATTTACCGCACGCAGCCGGAGCCACATTTCACACATTTCTACACATGCTGCTCCCTTTCATGAAAACATATTCAAAGGTAAAGAGGCTTTTCTGATTGTTTCACAAACATACCAACTGTGACTATGCCGCCACTAAACTATAATATATTTTTTTCTTTTTCCTGCCATGAAGGAACAGACTTATTTGCATCTGACATCTGAATAAAGCTGTAAGAACAGCGTTTGCACTAATTTGCTTTAAATTTATGAAATTATATTTACGTTTCCCTCTCCTCCATACATTTCTTGTGCACACTCTTAAAAATAGCAAACGTGTGAAAACAACAAAAATGTCCTCCCTTTATGTGAAAACAGCTGAATGATCTGTGAAGGCCAAATACATTGACACACTTTGATGCTTGACACTTGGGTGAGCACTAATAAGCACCATTAACTGTGTATTATATATATATACTAAATGAATCACATTTACTTTGTGAGCTGTGTGTGTGTGTGTGTGTGTGCGTGTGCGTGCGTGTGTTTTTATTACCTAGTTCCTTGTACAGTCCAGTTGAAATGCCTGCCAGCAGGGACAGGGTGATCAGGTCTCCCAGGCTAGCAGCAATGGGCGTGGCCACATTGTCAGGGTTGATGCCGACTTTCCTGGACGCGATGATCACACCGATCATGATGAGTCCTGTGGGATTTTGGGTCAGAGATGTCACAACATGGAAAACATCTGAGGGCACTGTCACACACATAATCTGTAGAATGTACCATGTGATGTTCAGTGTAACCATCTATCATCAGGGTTGTGGGGTCTTATTGACCGTGAACTTCAAACAAGTGTGAGGAGTAAAAACACAGAGTAGAAAATGTTGTCTTTAAGGGTGTAGCCAGAGTTTTTTTTTTTTCTTTTCAGGAGAATGGATTGGGATTCTGTTGTTTTCCACCAGGAAAAGTTGAAGCTGGCAAAAACAAAACATGAAGGTTGGGTTAAAAACATAAAGTGAGAAGATCTGAAGCAATACAGAGCTGCTGGCCAGAGAGGCTAAAGGCTTTACAATATTTAAAAAAAGGACTAGACCAGTTATAAATGATTTTTTGTTCCCACAGATCAGAAATGGGAAATGTTCTGTTTCTTAGAGAAACAGGAAAGTATGCACTGCAGTTTACCACAAACAGGGTCCTCTCATGTCAAGGGCAGTTAAGAAAAAGCCTTCGCTCATAGAAGGGCAATAGGGAGAAAAAGCAGTAGAAGAGAAGTTTTTGAGTTAATAAAAGCCATTGAAAACACAATGAATGGAAAATTATGCAGGTTTGAAGCTTTGTATCCCAGATACGGGCGCTGCCATCTAGTAATTTTGGAGCCAGAGTCGCAGTAGTGGGGGGTGGAGCTGCGGTATCAAAGTCCCACACATAATCTCTGCCCGACCAATCACGAGTCAATCACAGCTGTCAATCATGACGTTTCACCCCGTTTCATAGAATCAAGAAACTAATTAAAACCGAGCTAATCAGAAAAATGAACACAAACATCAGCGTGATCAGAACTACCTAAAATCAAATGTCCCATCCACTAGACCCTCCTCCAAAGCGTGCTGAAGGAGGGTCTGGCTAGTCCACATAGCATTTGGGGATGGGAGGAAAACGTGCTCTGGTTTAATGGCATTTCCTTAAACCAATGAGAATCGTCTTTGGAGGTGCAAAACTCCGCACAGAGCCGCTGCAAAATAGTTGTGTGAGAAAAAACTCCGATTGGACAGATAGTCTAGCTAGCTGTCTGGATTTACCCTGCAGAGATCTGAGGAGCAGTTAACCATAGTCCTCATAAATCCACCGAATTTAAAATCCCAACACAAAGAAAGGAAGGTCACGGAAAATACATGCATCCGGTGGAATTTCCTGCAGCACGGGAGCAATCCCAGAAGTGGAAGGCAAAGAATATAGACTACCCATCCACTAACATGGAGTAGGAGGAATTTATGACCTATACTGCAGCCAGCCCCCAGGGGGCGGTCGAGGTGTGGCTTCACTTATACAGTCAATGCATCAACCCCTGGTTAAGGTGGCATTTAGTTGCTTAGAATAGAACTCAAGCACTGACACAGAGAGTCAGATGTAACCCAGACATGCTTGATCAGGGATACAGTCCTGGAATCGCCCCTGTGCCTGATGAGTAGCTGTTAACACTGTGAATATCCCTGACATCCTGTGTGGTGGCTATACATACCTAGCAGCAGAGAGGCGATGAAGGCAGTAGCCACACTGGAGGCACACAGCAGCACAGCGTGGCCCAGCCTGAAGTGTCCCTCTGGGATCCAGCCGAAGATCACAGCAGCTATAGAGGCCAGGAACCCCACCACTGTGGCCTGGACCTGAACACACACAATAAAATGGTGGATGTAGCTATCAGTTAACATGTAAACTTCAGATGTATGTGAGAGTATCCTGTTACATCTGAGCAGCTTTCAGAATCTACACACTGTTGAAGCTTACATGACATTCATACATACAGTATGATTTACAGTTTGATCTATTCAATATCACAGACCCCAGAAAACAACTTGTTAATTCACGTTTACTCACAGTTATTAGCTTTTTATCTGAGGGGAACACTATTTCTAAACACACAGTGTCTACCAAAATAAGTAATAGACAAAAAATGTGAATCTCCAATATAAGTATCGTAATGGAGTGTGACCCAGTGTGAGTGCACCCTGCCTCTTTATAGGAGGTTATATCAGCAAGTGTTCCAGGAAGTATGGACTCACCAATCATTACACAACCACAAGCCCACTTCAAATAACAGACCCTCAGAAATGGCCAAATGAAGAGTTAATTTTGGGAAATGAAATATTATTGGAATGTTCACAATAGGATATTTACATATATCAATATGTCAAACTGGATTGACAGAGACTGACCTCTCATTTTGGAAATATTTGTTGTTTATATCCTTGTTTATTTACAGTAACTGCTCAGAGAAGTAGCAGGAAATGAGAGGCTGCAGTGAGTGCAAGGACATTAATTGAGAGTAATGACAATAGTGTTTGAGGAAAAAGCTCCTGCAGTCTCCTGCCCATGCTATTTCCTGTCCCACCTGCTCTTTGTCTTAGGACACAAGTTATTTTCGAACTGTGCTTGACTGACATCTCAGTGACTTTCAACTTAGACCCGTATTAGGGGTGTCACGATTGTCCAAAAATCCACGATTCGATTTCACTCTTGATTTTAAGGTCACGATTCGATTCAAATTTCGATTCAAATTTCTTTTCAGCAGTGACCACTAGATGGCAGAAGGGTACAACAGTTTAAGTTTCTCAGAGTTTACAAGGTGCAATTAAATGCACCATGAGGTTAATGAGGTGCACCTGAACACAGCATTTAGAGCATCAGAGCCCACAGGCTTTACAGTTCGTGGTGTGTACACCACGAACTGTAACACGTACATAACTCAGGGGAAGGCGAAATGTTGCCACAACCATGATTTCAGGGAAGGAGGGGGATTTTCCAGTTCTGTTGTGTCATCACCGACTCCCGCAGTGGCCATGGTGTCTGGAAAAGTTCAGCTGCAGGCTACTGGTAAGCTAGCGTTACCGTGTTTCTTTAGCTGCATGCTTCAGGCAGGCAAGCCTGTTTTTCTTCAGACGTGCGCAAGTAGGCGGGGTTGGAGAGAGAAAAATTGTGACACCCCTAACCCTTATAGTTCTGAAGGTGCAGTCACATCAGACAATATGTGGAAAGACACTGTGCTGGTGTAGCATTAGTGTGTGTGTGTGTGTGTGTGTGTGTGTGTGTGTGTGTGTGTGTGTGTGTGTGTGTGTGTGTGTGTGTGTGTGTGTGTGTGTGTGTGTAGTGGCTGTAAGTATGTGCTTTCAAACAAATCACTTTTTATTTCTGATCAGAGCTAGAGTTCAGAAGCTTGAAGCCACACAGTAAGTGTTACTGGTGTGCCCAGTAATGATCCGTCACTCTGTTTACTGTACACACAGTGCACTTATGAAACCAGATTGTTCCCAGGTTTGGCAGTAATTTGATTCCTGAAATGTTATGTAAAGCAAAAACTGGGTTTCCTTGATCAGGTTAAGGGTCCAAGAGAAACCCTAATTATTTGGCCATGTAAAACTGGAATCTGGTTTCAGATGGTTTTTAAAGGTTGTTTTGTGCATGATAAAAATGCTGAACAAGGATCATGTAGCTGTGACAGGAAAAAAGAAAAAGCCTCATCACTTGTAGCTAGGGCTGGGTATCGCCAATGATTTCCAGAATCGATTTGATTCTGATTCCCAAGGTCCCGATTCAATTACATTTCCAATTTGATTTGATATCAATTAGGGACATTTCAGTTACAATACCAACTTTGCTTGGATATAAAAATAAATTCTCAGAGAACCTTTGCTGTAAATTGTACAAGCAAGAAGCAATCCTCAAATATGTTGTTTTTTTTATAATGCATCAGGTTAATGTTTACATTAAGTATTGACCCCCAAAAAGGGGGTATTGTAGCTGTGCATTGTAGTATCCCAAATAATTCAATGCAAAGTCACACTTAAAATTAAAATGTTTGCATATAAATGGCATTTTAGAACATTGAACAGCACATAAACTCATAACCTGATATCTTCCTCCCAGTACCCTGGTTTGTTAAGCGGCTGTAAGCGTGGTCAGAGAGTTCACCTTATCGTCCTCTAGAGATGTGCTAAGGTTACCTGGATGAGGGCCAAGTTCCCCATGATCATCTTCCACATGTTCTTAGCTGTGTCCATCTGACCAATATTAGCCTGAAAGAGAGAAAAGAACACACAAGTTCAACATATTATCGCGTGTGTGTGTGTGTGTGGGTGTACAGCGTGTGTCCATGCTGTTGCCTCTTGGTCCCATCAGAACAATCAGATGTCAGTTCTCTGGACAAAGACACTCTGATCTGATCCCCCACCCTGTGGCAGACTCCACTTATCTCATCTCCCTCTTTCTCACACACACACACACACACACACACACACACACACACACACACACACACACACACACACACACACACACACACAAACATGGTCTCAAGTGTCAAGTGGCTACAGTGGGCTACTGTGTGTCCAGAGCAATGATCCTGATGCTCATCCACAGTGAGAGGACACAAACAGAGGATCTCCTCTTCCTTCCTGTCCTCTAACATTTACATATGTAGAGGGAAGGAAACATCTGGACCAATGAAAACAAACACAAGTCTGCGGGGAGGGATATGTGCTTCATGCTTGGGTTTATGTAAAAAGCGGTGTACGAAGTTTCTAAGAATAAATATTTATTTAAGTATAAAGTTTGGAGGATAATTACAGTTTAACTTCTGTTTTAACAATTGTTCTTCACAATTATACAGCAGCTACAGACTACAGAGAGTCCTCAGCTTTGAGAGTGTGTGTGTGTGTGTGTGTGTGTGTGTGTGTATGTGTGTGTGGGTGCCTGGATTAGCGGTGTTTGGATCATCAGTGATTCACAGAGGACATAAGAAGGATGAGAGGCTGAAACACCCTACGATTCAAAAGCATCACTACACATTTAAAAACACCATTCATTTGCAACTTGTTCACTTTGGAGCAAATCTGTTGATTACATGGTTAGAGCCACATATGTGAATGCAGTTTATGTTGAAACATCTAATACACATAGGATGAGGATAAAGTATGAGGACTTTTGTATTGTTTGTAATCACTGATTATAGTGTGGTCAATGTTGTATTGTTTTTGCAACTCGGAGACAGTTGCAGTGCAGGTGCTGCCAAGTTCTTGTAATCCACAAAATATCATTATCCAAATACGTACAATCAGTAACATGAGAGGGGATACGACAGAAGTGAGAAAACAACTGCGTGTTGATAAAAAGTAGAAAGACAAGACTCGTTTGAGTGAAATATTCAAAGAAAAAAAAAATCAAAGGAAACACGGTCATGTGAATTGAAAACTCGTACAGCCAGCCAGTCCTAGGGATTACGTTATTTTTTTTTTATCACTAATAAGCACATTAGGAAACTTACAGTGGTCTTAATCTGCACATAATTAGTGGCGGCATGGAAAGAAAGGTGGTCCTGCTGGGGCCAGCCAGCAGAGAGCTAACAGTAATGTCTCAGGACAAGTACCACACTCTGGCCTACTTTGTGATGTTGGATGTGAGAATCATTTTATGCTGAACTCTAAACTATACAGCTTGACAAATGGGACCGGTGCAAAAAAAGAAAGAAGTTAATACAAATAAAGTTATTATATCTGTTAAAGTCATAAAACATGACTTTAAATAACTAAATGATGTCACACATGTATGTTGTTGAATCAGCAGGGATAACAAAAATATTTGAAAGCAATACAATGTTGAGATGAAACCTACGTCCTTGGTCATGGGTTTGTTTTAAAAACATACATTTTAATATCCCTTTTAATAGTGTTGCAAAAGTTGTCATTCCAGGGATATATTTATTTAGTTATTTGCAAAATGTGGGCCCCTGCCCCTCTAACATCCTCCTCATGTCCCTGGTTCCATGTAAAACGATGATACTTATATAATAATGTATATGTTGTCTGCTACAGTAGGTTATTTCAAGACATTGTCCTTACTTTGAAAAGAGCCACACAGGCTCCAGATTTAATATCATAGCCAGATTTCAACAACCATTGACAATTTGTTAAACCAGTGTTGGTTTAACACCAAGCATTGGTGACAACGTCTCCCAATCTGTCATTGATTCACCGTTATATCTGCACTCTGAAATAATATGGAAACATCAGGGGAAGTTAGGCAAAACACTAACTAAAAACATTTAAAACCCAAAAAAAAGCAACCTTTGTCTTATCAAATATTCAAATTTTAGACAATTAGACTTAATCCCAAAAATAAATTCACAAGCTTCCTAGCAATATTAAAAAGTGTAGGCCTATAAATAGATAGGACTTAGCCCCATATTTACCAGCTGCAATATTAAAGTGATTATATTAATACTGAAATGGGTCATTCTGCATAATTAGTGCTTTTACTTTGGGTACTTTCTTGTGGTGCTGATACTTTTTTAATTTTACTTAAGTAAAGTTTTGAATGCAGGACTTTTACTTTTATGAGTATTTCTACAAAACATCTGAATACTTCTTCTACCACTGAGTATGTGATATTCACTTGTTACAGGGCATGAAAACTGTCAGACTAATTCTACATATCTTGTTAGAATCGATTATTTTTGTGACTGCGGTGAGCTCTTCATGCTGGGTGGGGCGCTGTTAGCAAAGACAATCAGCTTTGTCACCTGTTTTCTATAGGCCAGTGGAAAGAATGTGAGGATTGGTGTGCTTAAGAGCGATACTGGACTCATTTTCTTATGTCTTCATAACTGTAGGGTGTGATGCTAACCTTTGGTCACCAACGCTGCTAGTTCATTGAACACTCAGACTATACAATGGACCATTATAGCTCAGAAAGCGGCATTATTGGCATGAACCACAGACAATAGATGTACCAATAGCATCACATTCTATTTGTGGAAACCCTGCAGCTTGACCAAAGTGGCATGTACAGTAACTGTCTAAAATGTGAATATGGTTAGCCAGCAGACATAAGCTAGCTATAATTATGCAAGACCGACACAATAATACAGACTCAAGAGATTGGTTTTATGTATTTTTTTATGTGTTTTAAGTAAATTAAAGAGCTGAAGCCTGCTCTTCTGGCTAACAGAAGCTGCTAGGCCTACTAAGACCTTCAATATCTGGATAAATCAAACACAGTAAGCTTATCACAAAAACAGATACCGTAACATGAATGTGGGTAGGTTGATTGTCAAAGACTCCCAAAACAACATGTATGACTGTGTTAAACAAGTGACTGCAGTGGACATTTTAATCATGTGACTGAGCCAGTTAACGTAACGGGTGCAGTTTTAAACACGTAGTTAACGTGAAACGGAACTAGATATGTTTAGGTAACAAAAATACTTAGCCAGGGTTAGTAAAAAAGATCAGAGATTGGCTATATACACAGGGGTTCTGCAGGTTTTACCAAGTCAAATTTAAGACTTTTTAAGACCTTTTTAGGACCTAAATGAATTAAAAGCAGAGTATGAGGGCCCTGACAGTCCCTAGGTAAGGACTACTAGCCAGTCAGAAGCAGAGTATGAGGGCCCTGACAGTCCCTAGGTAAGGACTACTAGCCAGTCAGAAGCAGAGTATGAGGGCCCTGACAGTACCTAGGTAAGGACTACTAGCCAGTCAGAAGCAGAGTATGAGGGCCCTGACAGTACCTAGGTAAGGACTACTAGCCAGTCAGAAGCAGAGTATGAGGGTGTGCCCTGACAGTACCTAGGTAAGGACTACTAGCCAGTCAGAAGCAGAGTATGAGGGTGTGCCCTGACAGTACCTAGGTAAGGACTACTAGCCAGTCAGAAGCAGAGTATGAGGGCGTGCCCTGACAGTACCTAGGTAAGGACTACTAGCCAGTCAGAAGCAGAGTATGAGGGCGTGCCATGCTAGCAGCTAGGCGAGCATTATAACGTTTGTCTCTGAAGTAAAGGCTGGACTACAATAGAGCTGTTTGGAGCAGTTGGTGAACAGTGTTTTCTGTTGGCGATGGTAAGTCCCTTTGGGGGGGACTTTGGGCTTTTTCACTTGGTAAACCTATAACGTGCACAAAAAAGATATATAACACAATAAAGGAAAGGGAAAAAGCCATAAAGCATAATATGAACACTTTAAGACAAAACCAACCTTTGTGCTTAAGTGAACAGGCTGGGCGCGGCCAGTGAAAATGTAAAAAAAAAGGGATGGGACAGGAATGTTGCTAATCAGTTTGTATGAAACCCAGGTCACATTTGGCAATATGACCTCTGACCCCAAGAACACTCAGCTTTAATGGGTCTGACGGGGGTTGCCACACAAAGAGAGATAGATAACTTTACACTAAACACAACCACAATCAGTTGAAACAATTCTCCAGGCTAAAATTAGACAAATCTGCAGTGATATACAAAACAAATTCTAGACATGGCTACTTTAGAGATAAGATGAGTTTTTTTTTCAGTTTGAATAATGCAATAGAAAACAACCAATGGCATTTCGGGTAGGACATACTGTAATTTGGTACTTCGGGATAACTATTAAGTCTCTGTCTTAAAGGTAAGACCTCACCAACACACAGACTCACACTCTCACACAAACGCACACATTTCTTACCGCTGTTGAAAGTCTGGAGGCCAGCGTCATCTCCAGGTTGCCTTTGAGCCCCAGCAGTGCTGGAACCAGGATGAACACCTCCGACACCTCCGTAAACACCGTCCAATGCTGCAACGACCACCACATAATATCAATAACACAACATCGACATATTGAACACACTGCTCACAGAGACATGGGACACTGTCACCTACAGTACATGTATACAGTGTGTCCTTAGTTGGGAGCAGAATGGATCTGTGACCTTGTTCTTTAATATTGATTCAGCGGTGAAACCAGACCTGTGTGACGGACCAGATAGTGTCTCTACAGACCTTTTACACTATGTATCATTTCAGCTGTCTCCTCTAACAAGATCAGGGTCACTGGGACTTTGTGTAGAAATGATTTTTCATCCTCCTCTTCTGGCTTCCATTCTCCCCTTTTCCCTTGTGATTCCCCTCTTTCACCTTTACCCACCAATCCTTATCTACTGCAGCTTTAACACAAGGACACTGGCCTGCCTCATATCTCTCTATCACTAAAATGGTTTATTATAAATGAGTTATGATAACAATGTTATTACTTTGAACAAATATTAATATTTATGTCAATACACATGGGCGGTTCACACTAATGCAAAACTCTGTACCTTCACAATTACTTCTGCAATGTATACAGCATTTTTATATACATTTCATTTTTCTCTGTAGGAGGAACCTTTCATGTAAGTATCAACAAGGTTGGGGAGTAACGGGATAACGTATTCAAAATACAAATCATGAGTAACTGTAATCCGTTGTAAAGGTAACTGTAAAAGGTTACTACTAAAAATATATTTACTTTATTAGCTCCGCCACGGAGGTTATGTTTTCATTTTGGTTGGTTTGTTAGTTTGTTGGTCTGTCAGCAGGATTACAGAAAAACAACTGGCCCGATTTTCACGAAACTTGGTGGAAGGGTGTAGCATGGGCCAAGGAAGAACCCATTACATTTGGGAGTGGATTCGAATCACTGGGCTGATACGCAAACTATGTTTGCCTTAACTTTGCGAGATGGGGCATGGCCTTAGCGAAGGTTTGTGCTTTCCAAATGCCCTTGTTTGTTTTTGATTTACTTGCTCTAAAATGCATATGAGGCAAGCATTATCTAAACAGAATTTCTTTTTAAAAGTGATTATGACAATGGCAGAGGAGACACACAGCTAGGACACGGTCAGGAATGTGTTTTTGGCATGGAAATAGAAGACCCAGTCAAATGAGCTCAGCAAGATGTTTTTGAAGTGTTCTAAAAGTAATAAGTATTTAGAATATGTTACTTAATTTGAGTCATCTAATGAAATACGTTAGATATTACATTTTAGGGCATGTATTCAGTAATCTGTAGTGGATTTTAAAAGTAACCCTCCCAACACAAAGTATAAAGTTAATTTCATGTACAGTATTGTTTTAGGGTTGTATGGCGTTGGTTCCAGACCTCTGTATTGCACACATTTCATTTGTTTAGCAATTCAAAGGTCTGGTGTTATACCCACTGATGGCTGTTTCCTCAACCAATCCGAGTCAACCAAACGTAGCTTTAGGAATGGGAACATCATTTTCCTAAGGAGCTAGCCAGCCAGGAGCTAGGCCAGCAGAATCTAAAGGACAACTTAGGCAGATGGTGGGCTTGCTTGAGAGAATCACAAATCATGTTTAGCACTGCCAAGATAACGTGTCTGCTCAGCTACACATCCTAATCCTAGTAGATAGCCTTTTGTGAAATTTGTGTTATAAGACCTGCCACTAGATAACCTCCTCCAAGGCTGCTGGCCGGCTCTTGAGAGGTGGGTTCCCTGTGAGTCGCTAGGGTTGTCACTGTAGTGAAGTGCCTCCCTCTGCAGTGCCTCCATTAAAGTTCATGCAGTGATAACAGGTTTGGGGTCTACTCTGGCCAAACACAAAGCTGTTGCTGAGGCTGAGGCCATCGATCTATCCCTAGTAAAAGTGCTTATCTTTGGGGCCGGTCCCACAGGCCCCCAGCACTTACAGTCCAGTCTGCCCAGAACTGAATCAATAGTCACTGCAGCTGACACAGAAAAGAGAAGGAGAAAATAGACGAGGGGAAGAAAATAGAGGAGAAGCAGACGTTGAAGCTACATACAAACACTGTTGTCCTGCATTTCTCACACTAGCAAGCTTGTATTTCTGTTTCGCTATGTTGCTCCCACTGTATATGTCACTATGTTGTACTGTATAGGACAGATAAGGGCACCCATTATCTGTCCTGTCTACAGCTTAGTTTGTGTTGTATCAGAAGGTGTGGCACCAAAACTCCAGTGTGGGTTAAACTCCCTCTGTCTATCCCCTTGTTGTCATCAGGCCAAGCAGAGCTCCTTTCCAACAGCCAGTCCCTCAGCTTGGCCCACTGCCTTCTGCCAACCCAGCAGCCTTGTGAGCACCTCTGTGAGCAATCCTCTCTTATTTCACAGCCGCTTGTTTTCAAGCTTTCTCCCCCTCTCTCTCTAAGTCTGTTTTACTCCCCTATCTCCCTCTTTGCCTCCCCTGTGGTGATATATGTTGTTGTCTCCTTGGAACACTGGCTCTGAGCCAAGCAAGCCCTCCCTCCTCATGGCCACCTCCTCGGTTCCAGGAACTCTACTGGACAACCCCAGTACCTCTGTGTACAGACCTATAGGAGCTTTGGAATGCAAGCCCCACAAGGGTTGGGTTGCCCAGTTGAGCAACATGGCTCAATTTCATTTATGATCACTGTACTTTCTGTACTGAGTGGGAAGCTGAACCTGATGGAACGTAGTCTGGCGCAATGGAAGAACATTTCCAGGATAAAGGCTGACATCCGGCGCATGTCAGGATTTGCCTGTCCGATTCTGCTGTCGGTGTATTACCGTTCTCAAATCCCTTCACTACGGGGAAACAACACAACAACCTTTGAGCAAGCAAGCTACATGCTGAAAATCATGCAATAAGGCAGACCTGCTTGGTTCTTTCGGGGAATGATTGTAAAGATTTACAAACATATGTTTAGGGCATTTACTATCGTAAAGGGACATGATCGCATGTTTGCCCACCGGTTATGGGAAAAGTTTTATTTTCCAATGATGGCCTATCGCCTGCACTGAATTAACGAGGGTAACGTTAACAAAACCTACTTGGTCGTTATAATGGAGGAACAGGTGAAAACCCTGCAGACAAGGGGGGTAGCTGCAGCTTATTACGCCGGGTAAGATAAAGACACGGACAAAAAAATGCTGCTTGCATCGTATATGTGAAACCAGAAATATTTGTTGGCAACGATAGATGGAGAGCCATCATGCAAATGCCAATGTTTTGGGACCGATACAAGTACATACGGTGATACACTGGTAGGAGCAAATTAAATTACATTACAACCATGTATCCAGATCATTTAAATAGCTCACGTTACTGTATTGTGTGAACAGTTAACTTCATTTAATATTGTATGCGTTTTATTTAGAATTAGCCATTCCAGAGCCTCCCTATGTGCAAATGTTCCACCAAAACTAGTTCCTTCCTGAGACTATTTTGCATATGGAGTTTAGCACAAGATGATTGTGACTGATTTAAAGTAATGCAAGAAAAACAGAGCATTTTTCTTCTCCTATCCCAGAATGTATGTGTGCAATGCAAGACAAGATGGCACGTAATGTGCCATCTGTGGCCAGGTTAGCTCAGCTGGTAGAGCTGGCTCACATATAGGCTATAGAGGTTTACTCCTCGACGCAGTGGCCACGGGTTCGACTCCGACCTGCGGCCCTTTGCTGCATGTCATTCCCCCTCTCTCTCTGCTTTCATGTTTTCATCTTTCCTGTGAAAATAAAGACCTAAAAATGCCCCCAAAAAAATAATCTTTAAGATGGCACCTTCGGCAGCGTCGCAGAAACTGCATCAGGTGGTGTTTGTTTCCATGCATGGTACAGGTTGGATCCAGCTTTGTGTGCCAACACATGCCATGGAGGGTAAAATTAACATAGCTGTGACCAAAGGCATTGGGCATTGGGCTCAGTTGATTCTCAAATATGTTATGCAACAAGACCTCATTGGCATTAAATGGATGAGTTTTCAGGCACAAATCTGGCACTAAAGTTCCCACACATGTACACAAAAAGCATGATCAAGCTTTAAGCTAAGTCCTAAAGAAGCCGGAAATGTGGACGGTTTGCATCTAGGGACCAGATGAAAGTAGATGCAGGGTAAAACCTGAAATATCTGACTAGGGCAAGTACAAATAAGCAACCAATCCAATGACTCCTGAAGATCCTGGACAGAGTGAAAAATTAGCCAGGGTTTTGGACAACACAAAAGCATTTTAACCTACTAACCCTTGCAATTTGCATCACTCACATCCCAACCAAGTACCTGTCTGGGATATTGACAGGTGTTAAAGGGGTGATAGAATGCAAAACCGATTTTACCTTGTCATAGTTGAATAACGACAGTTCGCTGGGTAAATAGGACATACATAGAACCTCAAAATCCCATTGATACCCCTTTTACTATGCAAATCTCACATTTTGAAACTGCCGCTGAAAACAGGCAAATCTGAACAAAGCTAAAAGTTGACGTAAGCATCCCAACTCCTAGTCTTTGTCACGCCCAAACATTTGCATAGGCTACACCTTTTTTATGCGAGAAATCAACTATGTAAAGGTCAAATATGGGCCGTTTTACCAAAATTGATGGCTCATTGCAAATTTTGTCCGACTGTGTCGCAGTTCAGCAGGAGCTCAGCAGGCTACGTGAAAGCGGCCGATGCTGCCTCGCCGCCCGGCGTACTTCATGGACTCCGGCTCGCTGTGAGCTAGCTGGATCTCCGTCACGAAGGGAAGCCCGCGGCGCTCCATACCCGCGCAAAGTCACAGTTTCTGGGTTACTGGGCTACAAAATGCTGAGGCCCCGATGGAGCTCCAGGGCCTGCAGCTATCCGCGATCTTTACCCATAGGATTGAAGGGACAGTAGCAGCTTACGAAATCCCTAATGTTCAAAATCGGACACCATTGCTAGCTTTATAAGACCTTGGGGTAGATGTTATATAAGTGGCGTGACGAAATTCAAACTGTAAATATACTCTAGTTATGCCGGCAGCTGGCAGCCAGCCAGCTCCGCGGAGCCCCGAGCCCCGGTAGTCCAGTAACCGCGAAACGGTGACTTTTACTGGGTATGGAGGTTGCCGTTTTCTCGTCAGACTGTGTGGAGCTCCTAAAGTCCGACACGTCTTACCAAATTTGCAATTAGCCATCAATTTTCATAAAACGGCCCATATTTGAGCATTATATCGTTGATTTCTCGCTTAAAAAAGTCTCAGAAGTGAATTTAATAACGAAGTAGCCCGACAAACAATGTATAATTTTGCAGTGAAATATGAGACCTGCTGTCTCGTCTCCAATGTGTTTCTATGGGGTTCGCTCAAACCAATCAGCGCGCAGCTCATCTAAATATTCATGAGCATACCATATTTGGAAGAAAAGCTCTTGTTCCAAATAGAGCCATATTCACAGGGTAGTTAAGGACCCATAAAATAGCATTCGAGCAATTTTCAACCCAACCAATGTTACATACCCTATTAGGAGACCTTAAGGAACAGTGTAAAATACCCTATATAATAATTCTATCACCCCTTTAATAGCTGTGAGCTGATATCTTGTCAATGATTGTCAGGACATAACATCTTTGCCTGACGGAAAAGACTGACCAATATGAATAGAAGGTCTAAAGCAAGCAATAGAATAGTGCAAATGGTGGACACTATTGAACATTTAGAAAAAATGCACTGGGTCCTATATGTTATATTTTGGTGGCATTGTTTAGGAAAATCCTGGAATGAATGGAATACTAATGATGCATTCATTTGAGCAGTCACTTTGTCCAGTGAATAGAGCCAGGGTTGGAATACAGAATGATGATTCAGGCTACATTTAAATTGCTGCGTTGTAGCTTTTAAAAGGGGCGCTATGCAGTTTTGGCCATTTCTTTGCTGTTTTCTCGCTTTTTGCTGGTAGATTTCTCTATAGAGGCCCCCCTACAGATTTCTCTATAGAGCCCCCCTATAGGTTTTTCTATAGAGCGCCCCTACAGGTTTCTCTACAGAGCTCCCCCTACAGCTTCAGAATAGATATTTGGCAGCTCCTATGTTTCCATGTGTCTGACTCCTCTCTCGTCAGTCTGCTGTTTCCTCTTCCTCTGTTCCTCCGACAATGCTTTCCTAGCTTTCTGCTTCTGTTTAGCCGGCTCAGCCATGACAATAGTCATGACAAAACTCCATCTCTACCTTGTTAGCCGGTTCCTGAATGGGCGTATGTGTGCAGTGCCATGAAGCAATTAGTTACATGGCGAGACCTGATATCACAACAAGTTACATGGCGAGACCTGATATCACGCCATACTTCCTGATATCACGCCATACTTCCTGATATCACGCCATACTTCCTGACGCTGAAGTTGCGAGAGTGGTTTTTCAGCTCACAGGCGCTAGGGGGGAGCGACACGACCACAATTCAACTCGAAAAAAGTCATATAACCATTCCAGTGACTCCGAAGCTGTTCAGTTAAGGTCAATTAAGCTAAAAAAACGTCATAGTTCCCCTTTAAGCGAGTCTGTGCACCAAGTGTTTTTATCTCTAGTAGAAGAACTAATTTCCGTTTTAAACTAACACACCCAAACCGCACATCTCATCAACATTCTGGTATACTGGGCATAAACAGGAGGCAGCATGTATACTCCCCCCGTTGCTGGTAGTTGCCATGGTAACATTAGTAGCTTAGCCTCAGAGAACGAGACATCATAACCAATAAGACCCAATCAGGTGGCGAAGCGTTGGTGTCACTGTCGGTGTTGACAAAGGTCTCCATTTGCGGCTGTTGAGACTGCAACACAACCCCGCAGATTCCAAACCAAACGGGTCAGACATGTTTTTAAATGTCTCCGGTTTAGGAGCTCTGAAACGCCAGAGCAGGGGGAATAAGAGGGGGAAACGCAGCAAAATATATTCGTTTTTAAACCAAAACATAGCAGTGTAAATGTAGCCTCAGTTTGAGGGAATAAGCCCATGCCCTGGTTTAGCGGTGACTCCTGTGTAAAAATGGTGTCTGGTGGGCAGTGGGGGTTTGGCTGATGTTAAACCATTGTTTCAACTATGATTTCCTGTTTTCTGGTGCCTGTATCTTTAGGATGAAGATGAATGATGTCCCAACGCTTTATTTTTGTGTTTAAGTCTACTGACATGCAGGACAGGCCACTAGACACTGAGGAAGACACAGATGATAATGATTTTTTACTGCACTAACAGGTTTTTATTGTTGCATCATTGGTTTCTTGTTTGCACAGAGGAAGAAACCGTATGTTTTAGAATCTGAAGCTGTGTCCTGTGACTGATAGCAAGTCACCCATTTGGCCTTTGACACCGGCATTCCCAGGAAAACTAGCACTACATGACCTTTACAAACCACATGCAACCTTTAGTGAGTAACCCAAGTGAGCCGGTTTCTAGTCCTGGCTGTAAGAGACTAATGGTTTTAGGTCATTCTGCTGCCAAATCACTAAGCACAACTATGCAGACGTCTCACTCCTCTATACCAGCCTGGACTGTGTGTGTGTGTGTGTGTGTGTGTGTGTGTGTGTGTGTGTGTGTGTGTGTGTGTGTGTGTGTGTGCAAAGTCAAGTGACCAACGTTAAAGAGGTCACATTTCAAAGAAGCCTTACAGAAAGTGAAAAGCTGCAACTTCTAAACTTAGGAAAGGGCTCCTCGATTATCACGATTATTTTGGTCAATATTAAAATCACGAGTATTTAACACAATCACTCATTGACTTTTGGAAAGATGTTGCAATTATTACAGTTAAAAAACAGTGAAACAAATCAACAGTGAAAACTTTCCCTTAATACTTTTCCCAGTTGAATTTTTTTTTCACTCAGAACACTAGACAAAGAAGTTGACTTGCAAAACGAAATGTGCAAAATAATCGTTTTTCTTCATTACTCTGTTTTCGTGAGCCAAAATCAAAATCGCGATTTAAATTTGATTTAATCGCACAGCCCTAACTCAGGCCAAGCAGACACAACAAATAAAGGCTCTAACATGTTACAGTTTTCAAGCTGACTTTTAGCAGAGAACTGGTACAGTCTGACCGAACCAGAGAGACAGAGAGAGAGTTAGACAATTACCTTCCTGCAAGGACAGGGGCGGATTAGCTGAGTTGGTGTTTCATGGTGTCATGGAGGGGGAATTAGACAGTGAGACAACCTGCTAGATGCTTGATGCTAGATGATTTTTTAGGCTGACCATCAAGCCTCATCTTGCATCTCACACCAAAGCATTTCTTTAAGGTTTGCCCACAGGCACAAGCATGGCCGACAAGAAGTGAGAGATGAGGCCCTGTACATGTACCTTCACTATGCCTCCTCTTTCCCAGCCTCACCTCTAAAGGAATGGTGCACTGAGTGTTTTGGAAACTGGAGCGACTGCAGCAGCATGGTGCCTAAGTTGAGGCAGCATGAAAACTTTTTTGACCTCAAACCTCTGCATTCCTGGTTTAGTGAGGATACCTAACCGCACGGTAATGGAGGCTTAGACACCACATTGTATTTTTGTTTTCACTCAGACTCTTGCTCGACTGAAGTGTGCTGCCATTTCAGGTGCTCAAAGAAAGTACACTCATTCCCCTGCCTCTTCCCTTCCTCCCTGTGCCGAGTTCCTGGGGTCCACCATGTTGGCATGAGTATGCGTGTACACAATGTGCCCGGATTGGTCTCCTGGCAGCCTGACACCTCCAGCTTTATCTGCATCACAAGCTGACTTTAAGTAAAATATATGACCTGTCAGCATGACTTTGGCCTGCATTTCTACACTGCACGTGAACTCTTAGATGTACTCAGAGCGAGACAGCAACTCCAGTGAGTCAGCAGGAAAAAAAGGAAAGAGAGTAATTATAAATTCAGTTTCAGTATCTTTTTTTGGAGGCAGAGTTGTTCCAGCAGCTCTCTGGCTACAGACTGCACTACAATTAGCCCATTCTATTCCTGTTTCTATTCTATAAAAGTCAGATTTAAAATAGAAGGGTATGTGACAGTATATTAGAAGACAAGTGTGTACTACTTTGTGCCAGCCCTGAGGACAGGCAGGCAGGCACGAGGTGAGAAAGGTTTGGTAAATACCCCCATGGTGTGTGACGACTGCCCCACCCAACCCCAAACGCACGGCATCAGAATCAGCAGCACAATGACAGTCTCCAAATGTGTCTTGAGTGACCACTTGTGAAAAGCTTTCAAATAACAAAATTTTGTTTGGAAGAATTTGTAGGAAATTAAAGCATTTTACAGCTGCTGCTTTGACCACTCAGGCCCGCTGGCTTACTCCAGCGCTGACACAGTGCTGTGGAGATACGTCTGGCCATGCCAGACTAATAAATAACAAAAGGAGACATTGGTGAATTGGGGGACGTTTTATAAATCTAAAAATAAGGTTATTGTATACCGACGGCTGCCTTTTCCAGGCCGGGGAAAGAGCAGCCAGCACCGGAACAAATGCAGCGACACATCACTTGACAATTTTTGCTAATAACATCCAAAACATACGATTCACTCTCAGTGGTTTCTGTGACATTAGAAATACTTTGAATGAGTACGTAACTCTGCTCACCGTTGAGTAGACAGTCCTCAGTGCAGCCCAGGACACATACGCGTAAACACTGCTATAACAATGTGGCCACATGCGGCCTAAACCACCTCCGAATGTGGTCTGAGTGATCAGATCTCAATGTGTCCTGGTTGCATTCCCACCTGTCCTCAGAGCTGTCTACTTGATAAAAAAACTGCGATCGGATTCTATTACCAGGTGCACAATGCCTGCAGTACCGGCTCTGCTCAGAGACACAATGAACTCCTGTTGTTTTTCACAGGTAACTGGATTGTAAGAAAAGGGAATAAAGTGGAGTTCAACTGACTGGATGAATGTCTGAATGAGTGTTTCTGGACATTTGGATCCAGGTATCCTGTGATCCTGTTCTCCAAATAAAGATGAAAGTATGGTGGCCCAAAACTGTTGTTCCCCACTTCACACCAACTCCCAAAGTACCCAAAATATTTAACTTTCCATTAGTGTTACCATACAGTACGTGGCTTTAGGCTTGGACAAGAGAAGAACCTTTTGGTGCAATGAAGAACTTTTTCAGTGTGCATAAAGCCTAGTTCAGACTAAAGATTTGCGACGAGACAAAACCGTTTTAGAACGTCGTAGAGAAAAGTTGCAGCAGTCTGAACCGGCCCGTCTCAGCTCGACTAAAGCCGGCTGATGGTGGCGCCTGCAACTCAGCTGGTCAAGTCTCAGAGGCTGGTTTTAGAATGGGACGTCAGCTGTTTCAACGGCAAATAGCGAAATCATCTTGTAAAGTCAAAAATAAAATCATAAATATAAAAATCAAATTGTCCATAATCCATTTTATTTCTGTTAACTGGTCAAAATGGTAGATAGATGGAGGCTCAAAGTGCGCCTGAAAGCACATATGGTCGAGCGAGCTAGAGAATGACTGAAGAGAGGGAGCACCTAGGACAAAGCCATGTATCAGAGAAACATTTATATTTAGATTTAGATTTAGATTTAAATGATATATTCAGCTACAAACAGCCCGGAAGTCGGAAGTAAGAACGGAAGTACAAAGAGTCGTTGCTATGGAGATGATACAGCGTCTCGTCTCGTCTCATTGGCGTGAACTGGAAGGTTTCTTCGATTACGCTGCAGACCAGTGCGTTGCAAGTATTTGCAAGTTTCAACTTGTCTTGTCGTGAATCTTTGGTCTGAACTGGGCTATAAAGATAATTAACTACACTGAATTGTTTATTCAGACTGACCAGTTTCTAATTACAATCAGAACCAAGCATATCTTTCATAGATGTATGCTCTATGCTGTACTAGGGCTGAGACGATATGCTTTTTTGGATTCCTTCACGATACATGGGTGCCGATTGGATTTGTATTGCGATTTTCATTTATTGCGATTCTAGAAGTACTGTGATTCGATAGTATCGAAATATTGCGATTTTCTGTTCTTTCTTTAACAAAAACAAAAGTTGAATAATACCCTTCTAGAGACAATATATCATGAGACATTTCTAAAAACTAATTGTTTTCTAAAAAAGAATGCACATCACTTGTCAGTCAGTCTGACATTGATTTTATTTGTAAGTACATAACATAGATTTTCTGCATTTTCTGCTTTTGCTCTGTTTTGCTAGGAACGGTTATGATGCAGTCGCGGTACCTGATAAACAAGACATATTTAGGTGAATCATTGGTAAAAAAAATAAATAAAAAATATCAATTCTGGGGAAAAGAATTTTAAAAATCATCGCAAAAAATAATAATCACGAGACATACGAGAATCCTTTTTTCCCCAATACCTACTATGTACAGTATATAATATGTTGGGATCACTCACCTGGACCTGGTCTAGCACCATTCCAGCTGCCACTGTCCCGAACCCAGCCAGCAGGAAGGGGAAGACCACCTGCAGGCCAATGGAGAAGGAGGTCTCCTTGAGGGGTGCTGGTGGTTCTGGGCTCTGGTTGGTGCTGGTGTCATCGCTCTCGTTGCTCTGGCTTGCATTCTCCAGGAGAGCATCCTCCTCGCGCTGACCTTTGGCATTGGCCCGGCAGTCCATCGCCACCACAATTTCCGTCCTCTCCTCATCCTCTCCGGCCTCGCTGGCCCTCTCTGTGAGAGACGGGACCTCTGTGAGCTCGAACTCGCCCCCGGTCCCTGGGCTCACCTCCTCAGTGCCCTTGGTGAGGATCACCGGGGGGACGGAGCAGTTGGAGTTGAGTAGAGCCGGGCTCGGGGGGCCGCCCTCCTTCTTCGCCTCAATGGCCCCGGAGGACATGCTGATGTCAGGGAGTTTGTCTAGTTCTTTCGACCAAAGTACCATGCGGAAGCCTTTGGAAGACAGTGGACTTGACAAGAAAAGGTCAGGTTGCCTAACAGTTTTGGGGAAGTCAGAATAGAATTGGCCACCTGATCTGGTTTTGAACCTGATCAGTCCAATTGATTTATCCCATTAAAGAGGCTGACAGGGAGTGGGGGTCGCTACTAAAGACCTGGAGAAAACTGCTCTGTAGGAAAAAACCTGCAGCAAGGCACATGCAGCCGGGCGTCTGCACAGCCTGTGTTCCTGTCGGTGCTTAGGGAGCAGAACCAGTATGTTCTCCATTCACTGCAAGGTGCTCAGGGTAGACCGGCAAAAAAAAGAAGAGAGCATACTGGTTCAACACAGAAGAGAAGAGAAAACAATAGGCGTGGGGACTCACAACAGAAATCCCCTCCAGTCACTTGTAAACAGTCCTTTAAAGTTCAGTGTAAGCTAAAGAAAAAATAAAATCAGAGGTCTAAAGTGGCCAGATTGCAGTGCAGACTAGTAAAGCTCTCAGTTCACTGATCATGTCGGACTGGTGAGTGTACCGGGCTGGCAATGTCTCACCTTACACCACGTGGCTGCTGGGAGGTTTTCAAGGGAGATATTTAAAGGTCTGCAGTATGAAGATTGAATTACTGCTGGCGAAAAAATAGCCCACCTCTCCAACCGGAGTAAACTGTCACCTGGGAAAAGAACAAAATCATTGATTATTCAAATGTAAACACTTTTCAGACCATTCCAGGTTTATTTTTAAATATAGCTATCAATGAAGGCTGTTTCCTGACAATGCATTTCCCATCTATTTGAGAAAGAACGTTAACTGTTAAACAGGGAGAAACACTGGCTGGAGGTGGCCTTTAGGTTCAGCTCTTACTGCAACATGTAACAGCTAAAAAAACCTATGGTGGTTTTTAAGTTTCCATCTTTGAAAGAATACTTTTTCTCTGTAATATAGACTAAATATGAGACATTTTCATCATCATTATCATCATCATCATCATCATCATCATGATTACAGTGGATGATAAAAACTCCTTAAGCACCATAAGTTCACTTTGATTACTACAAATACTCTATAAGGCCTTGTAATAGACTATAACAGTATTTAAGCCGAACAAAAACAACTCCCCTGACATTATGGCAGAAGTGGGGAGAGACTAACAGAGAGTTTAAAACATCCAGCGCCAAATTTCCTCCCAGAGGCTAAAAATATTCTACCTTTAACAGAGGTACTACGCACATCCTCTGCAACGAAGTGTCACAACTGTCATCTAACCCCCCGGCCTTGTTAACTTGTCTTCAGGCAAACTCAAAGCAACAGCAGCAAACGTAAAAGGTTCAGTCAAGGAAACCGAAACTCAATTTATAGAAGTAAAAAAAGCCTAATTTTAAACCTCATTACATTTCCCATTTTCAACTACATGTAGAATGAAGCAGCAGAAATGTTGAATGAAGGAACATGTTTGAGTCATCACGGAAACAGATGTGTGAAGATATAGGCTACACTAGGTCTAGCACAGGGGTGTCAAACATACGGTCAGTGGGCCAGAACCGGCCCGCCAAAGGGTCCAATCAGGCCCACTGGATGACTTTGCAAAGTGTGAAAATTGCAGAGAAGTAATTCATTCCAATTCGAAATTTACCACTTTAATCTCCAAGAATATCCAAGTTCTTTTTCCGTAAATTTAGACTTTAATCTTTGAATCTTTTTGAAATTCTGAGTTCTTTCTCTGAATATTGACTCCCTCCACACCCGAGTCTGGAAGAACCGGCGGTAGCAAGAGCTACGCCGTTCGCACAGCAGGGCTGTGGAACCCTAATGTTTTTCTACTGATTTTTATTATTCTTCTCCGCCTAAAACTCTGACTACAACCTAAACCGTACATGGTGGGGGGTTGGCATTTTCAGGACTGGTCTGAAACTCCGCAATGACCTCAGGCGCAACAATTCACCCACTTCCACCACTAGGTGGCACTATAGCAGAAATGCCCCTATAACTCCCACACCGTACATTCAAAAACCATATATCCACGCGTTCCCTGGATCCAACTGAATCATGTGATATAGGCCACGCCCATTTTCGCCTAAACTTTTATGCATGAAAATTGCGATTTATCAAAAACCTACTTTTTCGAACTCCTCCTAGACCGTGTGACCGATTTGCACGAAATTTGGCAGGCAGCATCTCCAGATGGGCCGGACAAAAAGTTAATAAAAATAAATATTGCAAATATTAAGCACAAACAAATTTGTGTAGCTAACTATGAAAACACCAACTTTGCCATATCTACATCTATATAACGCCAAACTTTAGATTCTTGTTTGACATGACCCTCTGAAGGTCCCCCACACGTTTTACAAAAATTGGTCAGTAGGGGGGGCGCTACAAGTACAAAACGTTTATATCTCAAAAACCGCTCATCCGATTTTTACAAAATTTGTTGGGTACCATCTAGGGCCACTCCTGAGGCCAACCCTAGAGTGGGGTACTGAGGGGTCAAAGTGGGCGTGGCCTATGGGACCCAAGTCCAAATTTACTACTTACACTAACGTGAACAACTTAAAATGTACAGGGTAGATAGACAATGGGTCATGGACCACACCTACCAAAACATTACACATGTGGACCACTAGGTGGCGCTATAATGATTTTTTTGCCTTTAACTCCCACAATACACATCGCACATTAGAAATCCTTACATCCACGTGTTCCTTGAATCAAGCTGAATCACATGATATAGGCCACGCCCATTTCGCTCAAAAGTTTTTTCGCAATATCGCGCAATACCAACTTTTTCGAACTCGTCCTAGGCCATGCGATGGATCAGCACAAAACCTGGTACGTAGCATCTCCAGATGGACCTGACCAAAACTTACTCAAGAGAATTTTGCTACGTTAAAGTATGCGCATTTGACGACCAAACTAATTTTCCTAGCTAGCTACCACACACATATATCATATCATATCTCGGCCAAATTAAATGTTATCAGCAATGAACTTGAGATCATTGTTCAACATCCCACTACGATGCTCTGTACCAAATTTGGCGAAGATCGGCCTTTAGAGGGCGCTATAAGCAACGTTTATTTGTTTTGGCCAATAACAATGCATTTAAATGGGAAATTTGCAATTGCAATATCTCTGCCACAGTAAATGCAATCAACACGAAACTCGTTCGGCATGCTACTCTGAGGCTCTGTACCAAATTTGGCGAAGATCGGCCATTAGGGGGCGCTATAATCAACGTAGACGTGTTTTGGCCCTTTTACTCAATGTTAATGACATATTTGCAATGGAAATGTACCACAGACCTTGCAACTCACACTGCTCAATATTTACTGACGTTTGCCTCCTACGTTATGTTTTGGTTTTTGCTTTTGCGTGCTCCTCTGGTTTTTTACAATAAACAAACTTCTTAAGCCACCTGACAAAGTTTCCACAACCTTCACAGTGGACGAATGCAAGTCTTTTCTCTCACTTTTTCAATCCAAAATCAACACCATTCATAGGCGCCGATACTGTGCAATTAAACATTGCAGTTGGTGCCAAGTGGAGCGTCTGTCATAGTGTGATTGGTTGGTTCATTTCCCACGAAGCACCCACAGAGGAAAACATAAATCGGCGCCTATGACACCATTTACAACAACTTGATCACCTCCCCTGCTCCTTCAACCACCACACCTGCCTGCCCCCTCCACCCTCTCGGTCACTCTCTCATTTCTCTCTGCTGTCCCCGTGGTCAGGGGGGTTAAGAAGTCTGTTTATTGTAGAGAATTGTTAAAGGTGGTCTGTATATGCATGGAGATGAACTGTTGACCGCTACGTTTCCAATGGCGACGTACCGCAGACATCGCGACTCGCGGCTCTCGATATTTACCGACGTTTGCCTCCACGCCGCCGGGCTTCGGGTTCCGCTTTCAAACACTCCCCGAGGAGTCGGGGGCGACTGGCGTGGGTGGCTTGCTGCATAACTGCTTGCAGTTCTAGTTTTTATTTTTCCTACAATGGCCTTAGAACGCTGTCGTAGCAGAAGCAACTTGTGTTTGCCAACATCCAGCTGACAAAGAAACTCTGTGGCAGATCAAGTTTCTGAGTGGTTCAGTGGTCTGGCCCACTTGAGATCAAATAAGGGGTATGTGGCCCATGAACTAATCTAGCACATGTATTCCCCTGTTGTCTCTCTCTCTCTCTCTCTCTCTCTCTCTCTCTCTCTCTCTCTCTCTGTCTGTCTGTCTCTCTCTCTCTCTGTCTCTCTCTCTCTCAGTCTCTCTCTCTCTCTCTGTCCGTCTCTCTCTCTCTCTCTGTCTCTCTGTCTCTCTCTCTCTGTCTCTCACTCTCTCTCTCTCTGTCTCTCTGTCTCTCACTCTCTCTCTCTGTCTCTCTGTCTCTCTCTCTCTCTCTCTCTCAGCAATGACTGAAAAAGTGAGATGCCTAGTTACTGTAGAGATAATATTAAGACTGGATGCTGTCAGATCTCTATTGTGACCAAAGCTACATCAATGTGTTGTGGATGGTCACCTAACCTGATAACGCACAACTGACACAGATGAAATAAAGAAAGTTGAAGCCTACCTAGAAAATGTACAGAACTAGTATTTTTTTTTGTTTCTGGAGGCTAGCTTAAATTGAAGTAGGCATATAAGAATGATGCTTCAGCCTGTGTAGTTACTGTACTGTGTATGACTGACTACTACAATAGAAACTACTACAAAGTAGTAGGTCTACTACTAAATAAATACACACTTTTATTTTGAAGGCCAATCTACTTGCTTCCAGTCTTACTGCTGCTGACTTGGCGCAACTCTCATCCGCCTGCATGTTGCGACATCCGCACACAGAGTTTGGCTTTTCCCCGCTGAAACAATCCTCTGTTTAGTAGTCAGGACCAACACCACCCGAACCCAACATGGCAAAGGCGTAAATTAGTGCTCCCCTGGTCAGGGCTGAATAGACGAGCCCTCCTATTCTATTCTACTGCCCATTTAAACAAGGGCAGAGGGCTTTCTGTTCCAACGCCGGGTTGGAGCTTATGTCACTGCCACTATCACCACGAGTATATAACTCGTTAAAAAGAATGCAAACACCCCATCATTTTTCATCCTTTATCATCACGATAGGCTAGGATAGGTTTTGCAGTTTGAGTCGCTAAGTGACACATTCCGTTACATAGCATTACGTTACTCTCACAGCCGGTCGCTCATTCTGTTCTATGAAATGTCAGCTAAAATGTCCAGCATGTAGTCATATACACAGCTGCTCGGCGGTGGTTACCTTATAGTGTCAGCGGTCCGGAGAGTAGTGTGTGATCAGTGACGATCAGTAACAGCACGAGCACTCCTTCGCGTGGCTGGCTGGCTGGATGTATCCTCCGCCTCTTGGTACGCGCTCAGGCTGAGGCGTGGGCGCGTGTGCGCACGCCTTATGTAGCCTACAGTACCGGCTCTGCACAGCTGCCTTAATGGTTAATGGTGGTTAATGGTTAAACCCTCCCTCCCGCGCGGTTAAGGCTGTGTGTCCCAGTCTCTCCTGACCCCCGTCACATTGCACCCGTCCAGTGGCCCCCGCCGCTCGGCTGCTTGGATGAGCATCTATACACCCGTCCGGTGCAGGGGGCCAGGAAGCCACAAGGCGGGCCCTCCCTCCACACTCTGAGCTGACGATATAGACCTCCCCTCCCCTCCATAACAACCCCTCGTCTCCATTGCGCACGTCTCCCAACCCTCCCTCTACCCCCATGTGTGTGGAAATGTGTGCCTGTGCGTTGCCCGTCTCCTCCACAAGCCTACTAATTTACTACCAGAGGGCTGAGATAGAAGTTTAAATGTAACAATGGGCCTGGATTCCTGAATGAATGGGCGCACACGCACATGAGTACAGTCTAAACTGAGCTGGGTGGACTTGAGTCAATGATCAACACAGAGAATACATAAATGCAAGTCTTACATAAGTACAAGTTTACACTAACTTGCACACGGTAGAAAGAGGGTTCTCGAATAGATTTTTTTTTCAAATGGTATAATATACAAAGAGAGAAAGAAACACATTGAAAATCACCTCAATATTACTATATTTAGCAGTAAGTTTATCCAAGAGACTACATACTACATACATACCATGTAGGCTAATGATATTGTTTCCCTCTCTACTTTTTTATTGTCATTTTTATGGATTTACTTTATTTTACATCTCCTGTGGTACTATAACATTATTTGTTTTATAACATTGTGGTCTGTAATTGGCTGTAGAAATTTGCATAAAAGTGTGCTTTTTTCATCATTGGATTATTGTGTGTGTTGTGTGTTATCTAACAGATGAAATGCACGCTGCCTCAGCAGCCTAACGCTGTTCCTGGGAGAGCAGCAGCTCTAACAATGTCCCAGAGGATCTGCAGCTTTGTTGTGCTGTTCGCCACAGCCCCTCGTCTCAGCATCAGCAGCCTCAGCATCGCCCAGACAGCAGAGGCTACAATCCATCCACATCCATCCCCCGCTGGTGAGCTGAACTAGTTTGCCCACAGCATAAACATCCAGAAATGACAGGGGAATGAGAGTCAGTCACACTGTGGTGTCTGGTTGGATGTGTTTGGTGCTTTTAGCTCGTTAGTTAACTCGTAAGTCAAGGGAAGGTGCGCTCTGTGGCTATAGTACTCACACTGCAATTAGGGTTTTATAATTTTGCATATTCCTTTTGACTAGGGGTGTCGGACTGGGGGTGGAAAGGGGACTGAGTACCCAGGGCCCTTAATGTGAGGGGCACAATTTTGTGCTACGCCCCTGCCTCTGACTCACATACAAATATACCTTGCACAAGAGACTTAAAGGTCTGGAGGAAGATATGTTGCCGGACCAGGTTGGAGTGCAATGTTTTACTCAAGAACATTAAGACATTGAAGGATGCATGCTGTTGCTATGCAGAGAAGCAGCATAAATGTATTTTCTGTTAGAAAACATTTGGTGTAATATGTATGAAATTAAATAAATGGTTTATTTGAAAATTTAAATGACATTTTGCAAAATGAGCTTATTTGCTTTTTTGCAGAGAATGAGATGTTCAGGTTGATATCACTCTCATGTCTTTTTTGGTAAATATGAAAGAACCAAAGAAAATTCTCGCACACACTTTTCCCTTGGTGGTTTCACTTTGGTTAATTGGTCAGGTTTATTGGTAAAACAAATGCAAAGGGGGGAAAAGTGTGCACAAGATTTTTCTTTCTTTTCTATATGGATCTTTGGGGGAAGTACCACCAGCAGTCAGCTAACACTTAGTAGCCTAGCACAAAGACTGGGAACCAGGGGGGGAACAGAGGTGCCCATTGGAAGATTTTGTTACTTTAGGGCAGAGCCAAGGCTAACTGTTTCCCTGTTTCCAGTCTTAATGCTAAGCTAAGTTAGCCAGCTGCTGGCTGTAGTGTCATACTTACCGTATACATGACAGTGGTATCAATCTTTTCATCTCACTCTCGGCAAGAAAGCAAATAACTCTATTTCCCAAAATGTTGAACTTGTTGTCCTGATTTCCAGAAGTCTGACTGTTAACTTATTTTCTCCAGATGTCTACATCACAATACCTCTCAACCCCCCCCCCACATGAGACTGGGAGTTCCCTGAGCAGCTCCTTCAGCAGGACTGCTGCACCCTCAGTGCTACTGCAGTTCCTTCATTCCAGCAGCAGTCAGACTCTTTAACGCAAAATCATAATGTAGCACTGCTAGCTAACGCAACATCATAATATAGCACTGCTAGCTAACGCAACATCATAATGTAGCACTGCTAGCTAACGCAACATCATAATGTAGCACTGCTAGCTAACGCAACATCATAATACAGCACTGCTAGCTAAAGCAAAATCATAATGTAGCACTGCTAGCTAACGCAACATCATAATACAGCACTGCTAGCTAAAGCAAAATCATAATATAGCACTGCTAGCTAACGCAACATCATAATGTAGCACTGCTAGCTAAAGCAAAATCATAATATAGCACTGCTAGCTAATGCAAAATCATAATATAGCACTGCTAGCTAACGCAACATCATAATGTTGCACTGCTAGCTGGTTCTGCAATATGATCCATCACTGGACAATATTCTGCACAATGCATATTTATTCATTTATCACTCTTTGTTACCTCCAACTGTGCAATATGTCATATCTATTCATCCGCACCTTACTCATCTGTATATCTGTGTATATATACTGTCTGTTTATATAAGGGTGTTTATTTTGTAAATATGTCTATATAATATATATCTGTATAATACTATTATTATTATAACTGATTCTATTTTTCCTATTTCTATTACTTTATGTATATTTTTTCTCCTATGTCTACTTAATGTGTATTTGTGTTATTCTGATGTGTGTACATGTTTTTCTTTTGAGCTGCTGTAGCACAGGAATTTCCCCAGTGTGGGATTAATAAAGTCTATCTCATCTTATCAGCGGCCTTTTCCATAAAGCAGGTTTAGTCATTTGGATAATTTGCTGACTGTAAACTGAAACAGCTTTCTACAGAATATCTTCTTTAGGATTTGAGGGGGGGGGGGGTTTCTGGGTTTTTCTCAGCAAAGATTTCCAGATAAAGTCTTCCTGTCCACACAGTTACCTATCTGGAACAGATCTCGCTTCACAAAGTTAGAGCAACAGCAAAATATCAACACTGTAAATTACAAATGAATTCTGTCATTGTCAATCAAGCAGTTATAGGCAACACAGAGTACATGAAGTACATCCATTTCTGTGACTTAAAAAATGGTGGCATTTTCGTTGCATGCAGACTCAACAATTAAAGGTATTTCTTTAAATCATATGGGTCTAATATCAGGTCCATTCATTTCAAAATACTGTAAAGGCAATCTATCGCTGTAAAGCTGAATCATATCTTTTAAAAGTAAAATAACTGTTTTGAGTATTTTCATTCTGTTCCTTATTTTTACTAGATATGACGTTTGTCCTTCACATTGAGGGTCTAAGGATAGAGGCAGTGGTGTAATCTACGTGATACACAGGTACACGCAGTATACCCACTAAGAAAGCTCCAGGATTTCCATATACCCTCTTAAAAATGTACAATGACACGCAACATTATATTTTTGATATATTTTGAATTGTCATCTGTGTTTTTCTTCGCATAGGCTAAATAAAGGTATTTCCACTGTCAATTGGTGTATTAAAGTGTATCAGAATAAAGGAAATGAAGTGTTTGACGGTCAAAACTTCCTTGGGGGAGGACACCCGGACCCCCCACTATGATATGTCCAGTCTGGTCCATATATTGATATAGTACAGTACCCGCTAAAATACATTAGACTACACCTCTGGATAGAGGGTGTCATATGATGTACAGATTGTACAGATTGGAGGCTAATTTGTGACTTGTATTTAGGTCTATATAAAATAAATGTGTTTGACTTGAATTGACCTAACCACATTCTTAATAACAGGTCAAAGTTGTTTGTTTTCATAATCATGCATTCTGTGGAAAACACAACTAGAGTTGAGAGAACAAACACAGATGTGATCTGTCAAACTGCACGGAAACGTGGTACATGTCCTTTTTGATATAATATGTACAGGATGATAAGGGAAAATATAGCTGCACTAATCAATATTTGATATTACTCTAACAATAACCCATAAACAGACCCATTCACCCGAGTCAGAACAGCAGCCATTCATAATGTTACACCTCTGTTAGCATTGCCAGTACCCCTTCGCTTTTAGCCGTCTTTACAGTTAGCTAAATGTACCCGACGAAAGGGGGATGATGCACCAAAATACCTAATACTAATAGTAATTTAAAGATGTGGTAGCATTGGATCTGGACGGGAAGGAGAACTCTGGGAGTTGGAAGGGGTGTGTCGCGATTCTGCCTTCTCACACCGCGACACAGGTTCATGGATCTGAGTGTCGCGATTTCAGTTTCATATCACATATCGTTACAGCCCTACTAAACAACCAGACACATTCCCACCTCCTGTGTAGACAGGAAGTTAAAAGACAAGGCATTTCTTCTGCGTTGAAACAGGTATGGCAACACGTATATGCCCGGTAAGATATTTATCTAGTGAGACGGTATGAAGTAACACATGCTATCCAAAAGTTACACTGTACGCCAGGGATGTCAAACATATGGCCCATGGGCCAGAACCGGCCCACCAAAGGGTCCAATCAGGCCCACTGGATGACTTTGCAAAGTGTGAAATTTGCAAAGAAGTAATTAATTCCAATTCGAAATTTACCACTTTAATCTATCAGAGTTTTGTTCCGTAAATTTAGGACTTTAATCTTTGAATCTTTTTGAAATTTTGAGTTCTTTCTCTGAATATTACCCCTCTCTCTCGGGTCCGTATCATTATTATTTTTCCTACAATGGCCTTAGAACGCTGTCGTAGCAGAAGCAACTTGTGTTTGCCAACATCCAGCTGACAAAGAAACTCTGTGGCAGATCAAGTTTCTGAGTGGTTCAGTGGTCTGGCCCACTTGAGATCAAATAAGGGGTATGTGGCCCATGAACTAGTATGAGTTTGACCCCCCTGCTGTGAGTTGTAGAGTCAGAGACAGGACATGGGACAGTGTGTAACTAGATGGACGTTAGCTTTAGAGTAAAAAATAAATTAAGGTGCCACTGACTGCCAGTGAAGACAGAAACATGAATGAAGACGTGTGAGCCTATCCTGAGTTCGGGTTATGTGTGGACATACAGTGTAGAATGGGGTCCTTCTGCTGGTTAATGATCCTCCAGCCTAGTTTTCCAAACCAGGAAGTGAGGTGAGAACGGAAGACAAAACAGCGCTGGGCCCCAGCAACGCCTCACCAGAGTGGCTGTCCCTGGCAACGCTGAGGCGGTCTGTGCCAGTTTTGGGCCACTTCTGTCCCGGGGCTTCTTTGAGCCCAGAAGAATGTCAGGGGGAGATTTGGAAACCTTCCCTCAGCTCAGGATGAATGGCTGTCCACCGAACACACTCCCCCACTCTCTCTCCCCCAGCCCCTCCAACCTCCCTGCTTTACTCACAGACAGAGAAGCAGAAAACAGCCACAAGCCTCAGTGTGAGTGTTCACTTCTTCTCCTCATTCTCCAGAGCTCCAGAGAGTCATTACATCTGTCACTTACATCATCCAATCACTTCATTCCATCAAAACTCATGTAGCATATCAGCAGACTTTCCACTTTTATTATAACTGTGTCCTATTTTTGTAGTTTTGATCATCATTCCTTTCGGCAAAATTAACATTGTACTCAACAAGTTAATTACTGAGATCTGGAGACGAAGCAAAATCACTAAAAAGAAGCACAAGCTACCAACAGCTTTTGTTGGGTTTTCAAAATAGCAAACAAACCCACAAAATAAAAGAAAAGCTTAAAGGAAACTGTAAAAATATTGAAATGACCTTCCAATTAGCGTATTCTTAATTGCTGCGTTGCGATTTGGGTTCAGAGAGGGCCGATGAAAAACCTGACCTGTGACCACAGGCTCTTGTAATGAATGAGCTGTGATCTTACAAATGGCTATACCAGCAAGTACAACATACTGCCAAAGTCCTAGGGAGAAAGATATTGACGTTAAACATGGAAGGACCACTGTGATGATTAAAAAAGTTACTTATTTAGACAGAAACTGTGCAACATCGAGAACCTGCGTTGGAGAATAACAAACAGTCTTACCGATTAACTGCCTTGTCCTCATTGTGTACTAGTAGGAGTGTGTGTGTGTGTGTGTGTGTGTGTGTGTACGTGTGTGTGTGTGTGTGTACGTGTGTGTGTGTGTGTGTGTGTGTGTGTGAAGAGTAACCTCCCAACAAAACAACACAGACATCATCATCACATCATGGAGAGTGCCAAAGTGCTGTAGTGTTTAGATTTAGACTTTTTTGTACCTTTGAGGATACCATTAGTTTTCACTAGATTACAGAAAGAAAATCAATATAAGGACTTTGATATAAGGACTATGTAATATATATATATATATATATATATATATATATATATATATATATATATATATATATACATATACACACACACACACACACACACACACACACACACTACCGGTCAAATGTTTGGGGTAATGTCCATTCAACTCCATTATAGACCGAATACCAGCTGAGATCAGTTGCATTGTTTTTTTTAATCAGGGCAGCAGTTTTCAGATTACATCATGTACATGATACCAAAAGGGTTCTTGACTGTTGTAGAAAGAAGTGGCTGATGTTTAATGGAATATCTACATTACCCATTATCAGCAACCATTCATCCAATGTCCCAAAGGCTCATTCTGTTCACTAATCTGATATCATTTTAAAAGGCTCACTGAGAAGACATTGGAGAACCCTTTTGGTATTATGTAAGCACATAATGTAATCTGAAAACTGCTGCCCTGGTTACAAAACACAATGAGACTGATCTCAGCTGGTATTCTGTCTATAAGGCAACGCAAGGCAATTTTATTTATATAGCACATTTTAGCAACAGGGCAATTCAAAGTGCTTTACATAAAACATTAAACATTAAAAGGCAATTAAAAACAGAAAAATTTAAAACAGATAAAATAGTTCATAATTATTTTTTTGCCACCTGCGTTCAGTTTTTCGACACTCTTTTTTCTGTTCTCACTCGTATGATATTTCTCCATGGAGATCTTTTCTTACCAGAGACAGCTTTGACCTTAATGGGAGCAATAACATCAATAACATTTGTTATTTTACAGTTGAAATTATCTACAAGCTCAGTGACTGAGACCCCTGAGAGGGCGGATGTGGAGGAGAAAAGCTGAATGAATGTTTCACTGGTGTTGTCAGTGATATACCTTTGTTTGAACACTTGTGCACAGAGATAGTGCCATTAAAGAAAACACAGGAATGATCAGAGAGAGCAGCATCAGTCACCACAACCTTGGAAATGTTCAGACCCTTGGAGATAATCAAGTCCAGAGTGTGGCCCTTGTTGTGTGTTGGCTCCGTCACATGCTGAGTCAGTCCATAGTTCTCAAAAACACATCTCAGTTCTTTGGTCCCTCTATCCTGGGGGTTGTAAACATGAATGTTAAAATCAACAGCAATAATTACACGGTCAAAGTTAATACAGATTATAGACAGCAGTTCACTAAAGTCATCGAAGAAGGTTGCACAGTATTTAGGTGGCCTGTAGATATTTAGAAATATAGCTGGAGGGGAGGACCTTAGCTGTAGAGTCACATATTCAAAAGAAGATAATAAGATATTTGAGTACATTGGAACGAGTGATTAAACAAAATGGCGACTCCACCTCCTTACTTATTCACTCTATTCTCATTCATAAAACTGAAGTTAGGGGGCGCTGACTCAATAAGAACAGCAGCAATGTTATTATGGTCTAACCAGGTTTCAGTTAAAAACATAAGGTCAAGATTGTGTTTGATAATAAAATCATTGATTAAAAATGATTTTCCTGCCAAAGACCTGACATTTAGTAATGGATGCTAAATTTACTATGTTTGCAGTTTAGTGCTTTGGTTTCACCACTCTCTATGGTCTATTATTGATTCTAACTGGAATGATAGGGGGGGTCTGTGGGCTAGCAGAGTTATTTGAGCAGTCAGACAAGAGGGGCCTGTAGGGGGCGCTCTTGAAGAAAACAGATAGAGATACAGGAATTTTTATGGGAGGGGGCGTAGGATGTAAACAGTCAATCACTTGAAAAACAGAAATTTGTGGTGGTCCCAGCTGTCTCAGTCTGGAGTATAATGGAGTGGAATGGAAATTCTTGCTTGAGTTCGGTAACCCTTTACAATGAATGTCACGCCTGCTTTTGTTTTTGTCATTTGGTTTTGCATTGTTTATTTTAATGATTCAGCTACTATAATAAAGGCCTTGTTTCCATTCAGTTTCATTCCCATGTCTTCTAAGAGCCCCCGACACTTGCTTTGATCTACAGTTTTTGGAATAGAGCTGGTGGTAATGCAAATAGTGTGCAAAAGCATTAGAATGATTATTTAATAATATCAGCATAGGCGTAACGGCATGTTGATGAAAGAGTGGAGGACAACGTTAGCTGCCGCTGGGCACGGGGTGTGTACATCTGTGTGATAATACTTTATTTATCTTGGTGCACGTGTGTGTGCATGTGTGTGTGTTTTCCCTGACACTCATCCATTTTCTTGTACCCAAGCACAAACGGTTGTTGTCAGACTGGTTATCTACTGTATGAGAACTTAACGTTTCTGTCTTAAAGGCAGGGTTGGTAATGTTAAAAAAGATAGCAAGATTTGAAAGTAGCATCTCTGCGGGGCTCCTGCTAACAGTGTTGTAGTACTCGAGATAGAGCTGGGCGATATGGAGAAAATCAAATATCACAATATTTTTGACCAAATACCTCGATATCGATACAGCAACGATATGTAGGGTTGACAATTGATGCTATCACTAAATATTTACACAATGAGATTTGTGATAAATAATCATCACTAATGTGGACATAATGACTAAGTGGGTAAAGGTAAATAACAGAACAGCTAGAACAGTCTGGTAGGTTCAGACAATGACATCACTAATGCAGCCTTTAAAACCAGGAAAAGACAACACTTATGTCATATCACGATATCCAAAATCTAAGACGATATCTAGTCTCATATCATGATATTGATTTATATTGATATATTGCCCAGCCCTTACTCGAGATTGGTCTTGGTCTCAAGACTGCTTTACTTTATTTTTACTAGGTCTGGTCTCGGTCTCAGAATAAGAGGACTCTGGATTTTATTTTAAGATCGTCATCATTGCTGTGAATCGATGTATAACTTCCTGCTTCAAATGCAACCAATAACACAACTAATTTCTAATTTGAAATATGTTCACAATATATATATATATATATATATATATATATATATATATATATATATATATAAACAGAGAACACACAGCAGTGTGTAAATTCTGCAATGTAACGCTGACTGAGACAGCTGGGACCACCTCAAACCTTTTTTCAGCACTTAAAAAAGGAAGCATAAAAAAAGGTAAGCTAAGTGCAAGTAAAGCTAGTTAGCTAACGTTATCAATCTGCCTCAGTACCACAACTCTTCAGCAGTGTGAGGCTTGCACTGGTATGGTCATGGTCTTGACTTGGGCTCAACCCCTCAAAGTCTTGGTTTTGGTCTCGATTAGGGTTGGGCATCGTTTTGATTTTAACAATTCTGATTCCTATTCCGATTTTTATCGATTCTTGAATTCAGTTCTTTGAGGGGTGGAGTTGAAACGGGTCACATGCTTATTTCACAGATAATTTTGTGTTTTATTTTGATTCAATGGTGATTTCCAGTTTTACTGGGCTTTTCCAACGTAAAATAAAGCCACTCTTTAGAGGGCACCGTTAACACAGATGCTAAAGCCTAGTTCAGCCTCTCTGTCTCTGGGAAGTATGCCACAGTGTGGCAAGCCCAGCGCCCTGCAAAAGGAGACAGTCCTGGAACAAAACATTCCTTTATCATGCAGCTGTCTACGTCGACTCCTTAAATCTGTAGAGAGACAAACATAATTTTACATGAACAGGTTTGGTTATTAGAGACAGGCCGAATATTCTCGTCCCCTGACCTATGACCTATGAATGACCTGATGTTGTCCAAGCTTTCCCTTAGTCTCATCATACCACAATAAACTGTTTCCGGAAATTCCACCACAGTGATGACTTGGTCTCGGTTTACGTGGTCTTGACTACAACACTGCCTGCTAACCCCCTCGGGGCTTCCCACACACACAGATGTGCACGAGCACTGCTGCGTCACTGCTTCAGAGCAGAGCGGAGAAAGGACCGCAATTTCACTCATCATCACCATGCACTTTGACCAGACTACCTTCCATTGCCCTTACGGCCACCACCATGCACCCATCCTCTGATACTCCCACGCATACGCACTGTGGACTTTCCTGCCAAAGTAGCATTTGAATGTGCAAATACACTTGTCCCCACAAATGATGTAACCGGTTTGGAAACCTTGTGTTCAGATCAAACAGGACTCGTCAGTAAACCACCAGATAGATCACCTGTGTGCTCTGTCAAACTCACCGTAATGCATACAGGTAAAAGGTACTCAGAGCTGATGTAGGAGATACTGCAGTATGTGGAGACTGACGTGTCGAAGAAAACAGAAAAGCCAATAACGTATTACTAAAGAAAATTAACATAAAAGCATTCTGCCAATAAGCCAATAACAATATTGACTGGTTGGTATTGGCCAGACTGGTAGCCTTTAATGTAACACTTTTTGAGTCTTTTCGACTTCAACGGCTAGGACTTATTTGAAAATGAACAGTGTGAGTCAACTTCATTATTGATATTTAGAGTATAGGTAACCTGATTACCTCAATTTTCTAGATGTCCTTTACTATGTATCAGGTGCAATAAAGACAGCAGTGTGACTCCAGGGACAAAAATATGATTATTGGCCTCATTATTGAAATATCTCTTTACAGATTCCCTGATTTTTCCTTTGGAGACCGACACATAAATGATTTTACAATGTATTTTCTTTCTGTAGTAAAAGTCATGTACTATACAGTGTATTTTCCTTTTATTTGAATGTTTAAGTGAGAGTTTCTAATTCAGACTAATAACTTCCCCCTTCTGTGTCTCTCTGCTGTTTGCCAGGGAAATTAGTTTGACCGCTTTAAAGTGGAAGAAACACAGAGAGGAATAGAGAGTGGTCCCAAACACAGAGCCAGCCTCACTTGCATGCAATCAACCCATTTTAAAAATAGATATGGCAAAGCACATTTCAAAATAAAGTCCCTGTCCAAATTTCCAATTCACAAACAATTAAAGTTGCGTGCCCAGCAGGCAGGTAGAAAACACAATGATACAATGTCAAGATAGCTTATATACACTGTATGAACATTTTCAGTAGATGGTAGAGGTGGAAATTACAAATCACTTTGCTGATTTGAATCGTTTCGATCAGTTCAAAGATTTGAGGTCACTGACTATGTGACAAGTTTTCCTTTTCATGTAAGAGATCACATCACCATACAAACCGCCGTTCAAACCGACGTGGTGTCTGACGATGTCTGACTCGTGAAAGAGCAGTGTGCATCAAGACTGCTAGAACATAGGAGAGATTCAGCCATAATAAAAAAGAAAATAATGAAATTATCTGACTAAGACAACATACCTGCACATGTAATATTATACTCTCAGTTTATACCACTTTAGTCTGGAGAATTTAAGACAGTACAATGAGTAAGTGAACGCATCACAAACTTGTGTGGATTCATGTGTACAATCACTGCCATCTAGTGGAAAACAAGTGGAATACATACTACAGATCCCACTTACTCCACTGAATATGACTTCATATATCCTCATTTTACGTGACATGATTGGGTGTGGGGAAGATCAGAGATGGAGCATGTTGTAGGATGAAATAAAAATCTTCAGAAGAGGTATTTTCAACACAATGGAATATTTCACAGCTTAGTCAACTGTTACACAACAGCCTGAGCCAAAGAGACAAGAGTTTGGCTTTGACTATAAAGACAGCAAAGATAATACCAGTCAGTAGATCATCTCTGAAGTCACAAAAACAAGTCTGTAACATCACAACCTGAGTGAGGTGTTAACTGATGATCATTACAGCACATGTTGCACAATGGAAATAAAGACAACTTGTATTGCTGCAGTAATAACATGTGTACAAATCAGTCAGTTTCTTTGCCTACAACAGCAGTCTGCAATTACCTAAAGAAACAACACATTGTCATTTAATATATATGCAATGCTTTTCATATATGCAATGCATTAAATCATATTATATCATGGTCATGCCCACTAATGTGCACGGTTACAGCATAGAAGAGTGATAGTATACCATTCTCAGTGTAATTACTACAATACATTACACTAGAAATTATTGACGGTAAAATTAACTACCACTCAGTGTTAATTGTTTTAGTGCAAATGTTGTTACAGTACAGTTTAACCAAACATCACTTCCTGGTGCGTTTTATTTGCTATATGATATATGAAACAAATATATTATACTTATTAGTAAGCTGCACACAAATAAACATAAACAAAGACACAAAATCAAACATAAAATGCATATTTTCCATAAAAAAGGTCTTTCATGTATTTTCCGTCTACATTACTTGACATAACAGCTACAAAATAGTTTCTGTATGCACTGTAACATACGCAGAAGTGTCACATACTAAAAGTAAGAAACATAACTCGTTATAAAGAAAGAGCCAGCTCCTCCATTGTGCATGTGTGTGCTTACATGTGGGGCTCAGTGTCAGGACAGTCCAGCAGGGGGCAGTGTCGTCTGTCACATCACATCACCAAGTCAGGGACTTTCACTCAGACTCTTGTCTGTCTTAGTTTTTTCAATGCGTCCTATATATTGCACTACAGTCAGATTCAGGACGGTTGTACAGAGAAGAGGAAGTGGAATAGCTGATCTGCTGCATTCATCTGGTGTCAATTACTGCAGGCTACAGATACTCTTCTTCCTTTACATACAGGATCTCATGGGCAGAGCTGGGAACCTAAGAGAGAGAGAGAGAGAGACAGAGAGAGAGAGAGAGAGAGAGAAAGAGAGAGAGAGAGACAGAGAGAGAGAGAGAGAGAGAGAGAGAGAGAGAGACAGAGAGAGAGAGAAAGAAAAGATTGGTGGTCAAAGATTGGAAGCATTTGCATACTGACATTTCATTAAATCTGCTACCTTTTATTTAAAGAATTGTCTGTTAAGTCACTTTCTATCACCGAATGTGGAAACACAGTGGTGATTAAGCCTAGTTGGTACCGCTTCACCGCCCGCAGTAGCTCGGCTTCCTTCCCCGCCAGAGAGGTGACATTTTCACACCCATAGAACCATTCTACGGTCCCTGCCTTTGCCTACTGCCCGGCTGAAAATTAGGATTGGGCATCGAGAACCGGCTCCAACTTGGAATCGTTTCTAAAATTACAATTCCAATGGAATCTTTTTTTTTATTGGAATCGTTTGGAAAATCTGATTTCAAATCCGATCATCGGTTCCAAATTTAACAGGTGCAAGTTTTTTTCCGTAGCGGCCACGGGTCTTTCAGGCGCTCGTTGTGTTGCAGCCGTGGAGCACAGTAACCGGCACTCTAAAGAGTGGCTTTATTTTTTGTTGAAAAGCCCGGTAAAACTGTCAATCACCATTGAATCAAAATAAAACAAAATTACCTGTGAAATAAGCATGTGACACGTTTCAACTCCACCCCTCAAAAAATCAAATTCAGAGAATCAATAAGAACTGGAATCAAAAGCAAAAATCTGAATTGGAATCAGAATTGTTCAAATGAAAACGATGCCCAACCCTACTGCCAATGCACCCCAGCCCAATGTCTATCCCTCAAACAGATAAGGGCCTTTTCCAATCACAATCCTACTTACTAGCCCCTCACTTCTATGGATGGGACACGTCACCTCTCTGGCTCCACCCCTACCAAAATCCAATTACCTGAAAGAAAACTGTCATATACAGAGCTATTTTTTTATTGGAATAATCTCCCAAAGTAACATATGTTTTATCAAAAGAAAAGGCAAGTTTTAAAAAGAAACTTAAATCTCACCTTCATTAAAAAAAATATCTTACAGTGTGTGTGTTAGCTCCATCCTGTGGTGTTCAGAGTATAACTTCTTACAGCGTGTAAATTACACTGGAGGGCACTCCGCATTGAGGCGAGGGTATAAATAAATAGGTAAACTGTGGGACACACCTGTCCAATAACAATAGATGTCTTCATTGCTACTGTAATTATGTACTGTTCATGTACTATAGGTGTCAATGTATAACATTTACAGTTAAATTTAGCACAAGTGCACCTGGTTGACTCCTCCCACCACTAGGAGGCGGTCTCTGATGACGATGGAGGAGGTGGAGCATCGGGGGAAGTTCATGGGAGCCAACCTCTCCCACTTCTTCCTCTGAGGATGAAAGGCTTCCACTGTGTCCAGCGCCGAGGGCTCATGACCTGGAGAATGTAAATTGTGTGAGACGAGAGATGTAGTTCACTGAGCGGTTTCACACCAAACTAAGTGGTCATATGACAAACCTACGGCTAACTGAGACTTTCTTCAGTTGAAAAATTATCTTTTAAATTGATGAACATCATATTTGTAATCCATCGCTCAATTCAAACAGGATCAAAAAATAATTTGCCTCTCCCCGCTCACATTTTTTCTGAATTAAGGTCCCATGAGGACGGGACGGGACTTCGCCTCTCTAGTGCTAAGCCTCTGTCCTGATTGACAGATTGTGTGTAGCCATGCCCCTAAAGCATGCCCTGTTTTATCGTCTATTTTAAAATGAATGGGACCATAAATTACTAAATAAACATCATTCTGTATTGAAGAAGACTTAAAAGTAGGGATTGAGGCCATAAACTCATTATGAAAATGTTTACTGAGGTAATAAATCAAGTGAGAAGTAGGGTTATTTTCTCATAGACTTCTATACAAGTCGACTTCTTTTTGCAACCAGTGGAGTCGTCAGTGGAGTAGAGTCCTGGCTGCAGCTTAGATAGAATGCAGGTGTAAGGCACTTCCGCATTGCCTTCACATTTTAGACCCGGAAGCTCCGTCCTTCTGTATAGTGACTGACTGGCATACTGTACAGGGTATTTCTCAGGTGGAAACTCATACTTTACAGGAAAATCGAAAAACATAAATGCATCACAATTTCATTTATTTATGTCATCAGGATTTATTTTTAACACGGAATGTTTTTTTCATTTTATGCTCAAATGCCATGACCTCATTGGATTTCTTCTGTCACAGATGGTTGAATTGATGTTGAATTTTCTGTCAAAGACATTCAGTCATGTGAAAACTTATACGCAGGGTGCGATTTGTGAAAAAAAACGATCATGCACAACAAAATAAAAAATGCAAGAATTAAATGCCTTTAGATGGCGCTGTAGAATGGTGACACGGTGTGTTGGTGCGCTCTGTTTCGTTTTGTGTTTGCGATGGTACCCGGATCTCATTCACCAGTGAAGAGCTCGTGACCTTCAGGGGAACAACACCATTGGACTTATTTTCCACTTTTCTTCTCCCTTCACTGGAAATTTTGGACATTGGTGCCCTCACGCAGCGAGGCGCCGGAGGAGAGGGAAACAGGCCGGATGCTTATCTCTGCACTGGGTTTCTCTGACCACGTCATGGCTCACCTGATCCCTACAGGCAGAAACTAAAGCTCTGCAAACCTGTAGTGAGGACATCAAGGAAGTGGACCAGTGAGGCTGTGGAGGATCTCCAGTCGTGTTTGGATTCTACTAACTGGGATGTGTTCAGGACTGCTACCAACAGTCTGGATGAGTACACAGAGGCTGTGACATCAGTGATACATCAGCTTCTGTGAGGACTGCTGTGTTCCATCAAGCACCAGGGTGAGTTACAACAATGACAAACCCTGGTTCACAGCCAAACTCAGAAGGTTAAGGCTGACTAAGGAAGAGGCGTTCAGGAGTGGGGACAAAGAGAGATTTAAAGAGTCCAAGTACAAGTTTAGCAAGGCAGTGAAGGAGGCTAAATGGAGAGACTCTGAGAAGCTCCAACGCCAGTTTTCAGCTAACGACTCTGCGAATGTCTGGAAAGGACTTAGGCAGATTACGACCTATAAGCCTAAAACCCCCCACTCCTTCAATGACCGACACATAGCCAACGACCTGAACGAGTTCTACTGTCGATTTGAAAGACAAAAGGACAGTCCTGACACCATCCCCCACGACACCTCCCTACTGCTACAGCCACTGTGCTTCACCTCCACCTCCCCCACCTCAGCAGGGTCCTGGGCCTCCCCACCAATGCCTTCCTTAAAGGTCCCCCCCTAACCTCAGGGGGTGACAGGTTCCTGTCTGACAGGAAGCAGCATGTGAAGCTGGGGAAACACGTCTCCGACTCACAGACCACCAGCACCGGATCGCCCCAGGGCTGTGTTCTTTCCCGTCTGCTCTTCTCCCTGTACACCAACAGCTGCACCTCCAGTCACCAGTCCGTCAAGCTTCTGAAGTTTGCGGACAACACCTCCCTCATCGGACTCATCTCTGATGGTGATGAGTCTGCCTACAGGTGGGAGGCTGACCACATGGTGACCTGGTGCAAGCAAAACAACCTAGAGCTCAACGCTCTAAAGACAGTGGAGATGATTGTGGACTTCAGGAAGAACCCAGCCCCACCTGCCCCCATCACCCTATGTGACTCCACAATTGACACTGTGGAGTCTTTCCGCTTCCTGGGAACTACCATCTCCCAGGACCTCAAGTGGGAGCTGAACATCAGCTCCCTCGTGAAGAAAGCACAACAGAGGATGTACTTCCTGCGGCAGCTGAAGAAATTCAACCTGCCAAAGACAATGATGGTGCACTTCTACAGCCATCATTGAGTCCATCCTCACATCCTCCATCACCATCTGGTACGCTGCTGCCACTGCCAAGGACAAGGGCAGACTGCAGCGTGTCATTCGGTCAGCAGAGAAGGTGATTGGCTGCAATCTGCCGCCGCTCCAGGACCTTTACGCCACCAGGACTCTGAAGCGTGCTAGAAAGATTGTGGCCGACCCCTCCCACCCCGGACACAAACTCTTTGAGCCACTCCCCTCTGGCAGGAGGCTGAGGTCCATCAGGACCAAAACCTTACGTCACATGTACAGCTTTTTCCCCTCCGCCACTAGCCTCATTAACAAGGCCCGGAAACCACCCTGACCCTTCCCCCCCTGGCTCTTCATGCCACTGTTCTCTCTCTGCTGTAATGCTCTTTGCTCTTTATTTTTTATTTATATCTTTATTTTTAATTTAATACATACTGTGTACATATAATTATACTTATGTTGTTTATACCTATACTTATATTGTTTAATATTCCATCTAGAGAATGTGTGACGTGCACCAACAACACCAAAACAAATTCCTTGTATGTGTTAAAAAATGTACTTGGCAATAGAACCCTTTCTGATTCTGATTTCAATACCATGGATATAGTGCCACTCGACCAACCATGCCTTGTTTATGTGAATGATGAAATGAATGAAAAATAATCTCAAAATAAAATAGCACAACGTGGTGTCGGGAGTGTTGGTGCCTAAACTTAACTGTCATTGCCGCATGACGCTCACTTTTTCTGGCTCAACTCCACTACACAGCCCCTGAAAGGACCAATGTCTGGTGGTGCCTGTAGCTGGCTCACAGTCACCTGTTGGCGGCTAAACAACTGCTGCTGGTAGCCGGCGTCCCGGAGCTCTGTAGAGGCTAAATACAACCAGCAACGGCTGCTCTGATTTGATCTATCGCAGTATAGACTGTTCACATTACAGTGCTTTACTTCATATAATATATGGTCTATTGGTGAAGTAGCATTGATCATTACATCGTCATAACAATAATTCAGCAGAGGCAGGGATATGTAGACCAGAATGGGGGAAATCCCACGCATCCCCTCCGACAAATATACGTAGGTTACTTTTACCCATAAGATTGTTCTGACATGAATTATGTAACATTGATGCAGACAAAGTCAATCCACTTAATTTGCAGAGTGAAAGCAGCAAACTTAGAGCTAGAGTGCGTAGTTTCTGTCGCCCCCATGAGGAATTCTAAGTAATGACAACAACACTGTCGGGTGCGTCCACATGATGCAAGCCTTCCGTGATCGCCCCCCCCCCCTCCTCCACACAGTTGCTAGTAGCCAAGGAGGACACGGAGGATTAAAAACATGATGGACTCTGGGTGCCCGGATAGCTCAGTTGGTAGAGTGGGTGCCCATATATAGAGGTTTACTCCTCAACGCAGCAGACCGGGGTTCAACTCTGACCTGTGGCCCTTTGCTGCGTGTCATTCCCCCTCTCTCTCCCCTTTCATTTCTTCTGCTGTCCTGTCAAAATAAAGGCTGAAAATGCCCCAAAAAATAATCTTTAAAAAAAAAAAACATGACGGACTCTTCAGAAGAGGTCATTATCTTCACTCGAGTTTCTGCGTGGGAAAGTCGCCGGACGCCTCAATCTTCTGAACATAGTCATACTGAGAAATACAGAGAGAGTTGTGTGAAGCTGATAGTCTTAATTAGTTTTGTAACAACTCATTTGGCAACGGCTTGAATGTATCGGACATTCATAAATATCAAAAAGTTACGCACTGAGAGATCACGTGACAGACAAATCGCATGGCTGCTCGAAGCTAAAGCTCCTCGCCCCATCCCCGCATTTTCATTGAAAACCAGGTCTATTGTTTTTTATTCTACGTCAATCATTTCATTTGTCACCACAGTAACTTAGTGGAATGCCTGCAGACTCTGAGAGTAAACCACGGAGGGAGAACGCTCACATTCACTACACCCGAAGCGGACAGGCTCTGTCGGGATCTGGATATGGAGGAGGGGGACGCGACCAGATTGGGAACTGCCATCGGGCCCGGAGGGCAGCGTGGGGACCTCTTGTCCGGTGCGGTGAGCCTGAGCGGGCAGACCCGACGACTGTGGATTAGCGTATCTGGAACACTGTCCAAGTTTGACTCAAGGACACTGCATGTAAGTTTGGCAACCTGACTTTAAAGGAATGTTTGATGAGGCTGAAAACATGATGGACATGGACTGCTCACTTTACATAGCCTACCCCAGACACTGGTAGCTGGTTGGAATGTGGTGGGTGAGTTTGGGAGTCAAGCTGGGGGGAAATACTTGATTAGACTGAATGAACGTGATAAACACTTATCTTATAATCTGTATTTACTACTCTTGCATGGTTTGTTGATTCTCCTGTGAGAGGATTAGTGTCCAGGATTTATGCTAAACTGATGCAAGTGGTAGGAGAACTCCCAATAGTAAAGAAATGGGAGTGAGAGCTGAGCCCAGAGGGGAACGTAATTAATTGGGAGACAGTTTCGGACAAGAACACACTGTTCCAAGAACCCCAAATCACCAGTGATCCACTTCAACATATGCCATAGGACATACTAGACTCCTCAGAAGAGATACGTCTCTAAAGCCATTCCCACTCCCTATTGCACGTTCTGTCAGCCTGAACAAACAGGAACTTTCCTGCACATGGTCTGGGAGTGTGAACAGGTGCATGAGTTCTGGAATAAAACAACATCAATAATATCTGATGTGATAGGATGTCGAATTCCTACTGACCTGATTGTTTTGTTACTTAATGAGGACTCTAAATTACACCTGTTTGGGAGACAGAAGAAAATTTGGCTAGCCGGCTCAACCGCAACCAAGAAAATGATAGTTCAACCCTGGCTCCCCCCCCACTTGCTTTGTATAAAACAGTGGTTGGCGTATTTTCTGGACATAGTTATGCTTGAGCTCTCTATATCAAGGATTAACAAAGCCAAGTCATCGACTATAGACCTATGGAGAAACACAGCAGCACAAATATCAGTCCTAATGACCTCAGCATCACAAGAACTAGAGGAGAGTGACTAGGCAAGGTGGGATTTCTGATTTTGTTTGTTTTTGCTTTCCTCGAGACCGCAGAGGGTGGGGGGGGGGGAGAGGGTTGCTGTTCTTGTTCAATTGTGTTTGTCTGTTCTGTATGTTTAAAAATATAAAACCAATAAAAAAATGTATCTTAAAAAAAAGAAGTTACGCACTAAAGCTTTAAGGTTCAGTTTACAATGTATCCCTCTTACCAAGTCCTCCTGCTACTACCATCCGGCCACGCAGGAAAGCAGCAGCAAAGTCAGCTCTCTTTGTTTTCATCGCCACCGTCTCCTCCGACTTCAACCAGGCGCCTACAGAAGAAGACACGACAGCTAAAATGAGTAGATGTGTGTCAGCGTGTGTGTGTGTGTGTGTGTGTGTGTGTGTGTGTGTGTGTGTGTGTGTGTGCACAAGCTTATGAAGTTAGCTGAGGGTGAGGTCAGCAGCACTGTAGTCCTCCTCTGGCTGGACAGGATGCTGCTGAGCTTGTTTTCAGAGTGTGACCTGCAGAAACAGGTCACCCACAAAGCCAGCTGCAGCCAGGACATGTATACTACATACACACACTTACACCTGCCAGGACAAGGATACACAGAGGTTACAACCAACACAGACTACAAACAGACAGAGAGGGGACAGGAAGTTTGGAGCTAGGGTCAGACTATTACTAGGCTGAGAAAGTGGGGATACTGTTGGCACATCATTCTCATTACTGAACTTTAATGAAAACATTTTTAATTTACTGCTTCCTGTGTAGCGTGAAAAGGAGTGGGTCGTAGGTCCAAGATGGCTGTTCAGACCTCTGAAGCCTGAGACATTTATTCTCTGGCTTTAAATTGTGTTTAACCTTTTTTCCTTTCACGGGTTTTGACTTATTTCTATTTAAATCTTGTTTTCTTTCCACCACATCTATGTATATATCTCTATATGTATAAATAAATATATATATATATATATATATATATATATATACATTGTATATTGCTTTGAAAATCCTACTTAAAATGCCTAGATTGTGTAGTGCTAGTGAGATGTTTGTGTCTGCACGAGTTTATACACTTCAAGCTTTAGTAAGCAATCTTGTGTATCAATCTATGAATGAGATTATCTTGATCATATCCAACATCAGATTCAGTACTGTTCATTGTCAGTCTCAGATATGGAGACAGTGGCACAAATGCCTCTTTTTACATATAGATGATGTATTTAAATATATTTTTTATTGTATGAATTGTATTATGTATATATGTGATTGGTTTAAAGAAATTCCAATAAACCAGAGTAGTTTTTCTCCCAACCCTGGAATGCTGTGAGGACTAGCCAGACGCCTGGAGGGCTGCGCTGTGGAGGGCCTGGCAATGCGAGACTACCCAACCCTTAACACTGTCAAGATGGAAGCCCCACTGCTGGGAATTGAAACCTGGTGCACTCAGGTGCAGTGGTGAGCAGGTGCTTTCTCTTACCCACCATCGAAACAACTATTGGCACCTTTAATCCCAAAATATTGGAAATGAGGCCGCAGGTGTGGAAGACATTACCATTTAACTGTATCTCCCTAATTACCTGACACTTAAGACTGTGAATGACAGTTCTCTAAAGAACTTATGTGGTCCGAGTAAAGGGGACATTTCTGCTCCAGGTGATAAACAGTGTACTTGAGAGTGTTGGGAATGAAAACATAGCCGCTCTCTTTCTCCAGCAGAAGTTTTCTATTTTACTTTTAGGTTTTGTTGCTGCCAAGTATTGTTTATCTGAAGGAAACCCAGACTGGAGAGAATCGTGACAGAGGAGGAAAGATAACGTCATTAGGGAGTGAGGGAGGGAGAGAGAATTAGAAGGAAAGATAGAGACAGAACAAGAGAGAAAAGTACAAAGAATGTCTTGGTCTATATTGTTGTCTTATCTTCTGTTTCCTTGTCTGAATCTCTCTTTGTCTTATCTTTTCTCATGCTTATTTTCTTTCTTCTATCTGCCTACTCTTCATTCTGTCTTCATATTCTCTTTTCATTCCCTTACTCTCTTTCCTTTTGCCTTGTTCTTTCTCCCGCTCTTTCTCATTTATTCTTTATCTTTTTTTCTTAAACAAGAGGCAGGGACAACAAGGTGGAGACAAACAAATAGAGGTAGAGCGAATGAAAGAGATAAGTAGCCAGATGGCGAACCTTCCTGCATGGTGCAGCAGAGTGTAATGAAAAGCTGTGTTTTCCTTCCCAGCCTGGTTGAAGAGAACAGAATGGAGATCACAGCTGGCTGTTCACTCTGCTCCGTTCTCTCCCCAGAGGGAAATCTTCCTGGCACATATTTTACACTGGCATGTAACATAAATCTGAGATGTTCATTAAATTCCAGCAGTTATTTTGTAGCCAATAATAAGGCTGTACTGATCAAGCTGATCAAATTTTGAAAAACTGTGATGTACTGAAAGATGCCATTGAAGACCCCCTCCAATGAAAATCAACTCATGGTGTCATCTACTATAACACAGATCTTAAACAGGGGGTCTGGGTCCTCAGAGTTGATGCAGGGGGGCCACCAAATTATTATTCGATAGTTTAAACAGAAATAAAAAATCTTTCTTAAAAAAAATACATTAACATGAATCCAACATATTTGTATTAAGCTTAAGATTCACTGTCCCACATTTTAACATTAAAACGTGATGTATAGATCAATAACTATGCCAACAACGCCACGTTGTGGCCCAGTTTATTATGCAAATCAATTTTATACAATATACATAGTAAGGGGCCCCTACTCCATCTCTTTTTCAGCTGAGGGGTCCTTGGCCTGAAAAACGTTGAAGACCCCTGTGCTAGAAGGCATATTGTGAGTGAAATAAGCAGTCAACGCCACGGCTGCACATTTCTGCCTTGGAACTGCAGTGTACCAATGATTAGGGCTGGGTACCAATTCAATACTTTTTAGGCACCGACCAAATCATCTCTAAAGTATTGAGTGTTGAAAAATGCCTCAAGTCAAGTCAAGTCAACTTTATTGTCAATTCTGCAATATGTGCCAGACATACAGAGCAATTGAAAATACGTTTCTCTCTGACCCACCCATGCAATAAGGACACCTACAACAAGTATAATGTAAAAGATAAGAAATATATACAAATAAAGATAAAAAAGTAATATGTACAAATAAGTCAAAGAAAGATAAGTAATATATACAATGCAGTAATGAATTCTAAACAGTGCAAATGTAAGGCAAAAATCAAACAGTACAGAAAACTAAAGATGAAGATATTTGAAATGTGCAATATAAAGGAAGAGTTCCTGAGTGTCTGCCAGTGCAGAGTGGTTTCAGAGTCCAGAGTTCTTGGGGGCAGAGGGGAGGAGAGGGAGAGAGGGGAGGGTGTCGAGCTTCCCGCCTGCCTTGGGAATTAAGCTGTTTCCCAGTCTGGTGGAACAGGCTCGGATGCTTCAGTACCGTCTCCCAGATGGCAGGAGGCTGAAGAGGCTGTGTGAGGGGGGGGGGGGGGGGGGGGGCTGAGGTCCCCCACAATGCTGGTTGGTTTGCGGGTGAGATGGGTTTGGTAAATGTCCAGGAGTGAGGGGAGTGGGACACCAATGATCCGCCCAGCAGCCTTCACTATGCGCAGCAGGGTCCTACGGTTGGAGGCAGTGCAGCTCCCGTACCACACAGTGATGCAGCAGGACAGGATGCTCTCAATGGTGCCCCTATAGAGATCACCCAATATCAATACCTAAGGAGTAAATCTCATCAGCCTCAGTGAGCCAATAAGCACGCAGCATGCTTCAAGATCTAATAATCTTTGTGATTGGCTGTCTAACGTTACACGTCGCAGAGGCAGGCAGGAAAAACTCTACGTTACGCACAGAGACGGGGCTCACAGTAGTACTGTGTCGTAATGTTGTAATTTCTTTTTGTTTCATGAAATTGGTATCGAAAAATGCATCGTTTACGAACCGCTATCGAAGTCAGGGTATTGGTAGTCTATATCCTTGGCGTTCCACTTCCGGGATTGCTCTGGTGCTACAGGAAATTCCACCGGATGCATGTAGTTTCCGTCCCCTTCCTCTGTCTCTGTGTTGGCGTTCTAACCTCTGGTGGATTTGTGAGGACTATGGTTAACTGCTCCTCAGATCTCTGCAGGGTAAATCCAGACAGCTAGCTAGACTATCTGTCCAATCGGAGTTTTCTCTCGCACGACTATTTTGCAACGGCTCTGTGCAGAGTTTAGCGCCGCCCATGACAATTGTGATTGGTTTAAAGAAATGTCAATAAACCAGGGCATGCTTTCCTCCCGTCCCAAATGCTATTTGGAGTAGCCAGACCCTCCTTCAGCACGCTAGCGAGACTAGGGTATTGGTATCGGTACCAGTATAGAATATTTTTGAACGATACCCAGCCTTACCAATGACAAAACACCAATTCAGACAGTAAGGTTTTCAGATGTCACATGCCTGAGGAACCAATCCCGTCAACTTGCGGGGTGGGGCTTTCCATATCATTAGCATAACACTGCAGAGAAATGAGAGGAGAAGCCAGGTGTAGCTCCGTAGTGGTATTGTGCAAGCTAAGTTTCACTAGTTTTCTAATCCATGGCAGAAACGTGTATAATAACAATGTGAACATACTGTAACATCGTAGCAGATATTATTGTATGTTTTCACAACCACTAATGCTGTGTCAGCCACTGCCAGTTACATGCTAACAAACAAGATCTACAAATAATTGAATGGATTTATCTGTTAATGATTTTTGGATCTACAAAGATGGAGATCTACAAAAAATCCTGCACTTTGATTCTGAAAGCAACATTATATTCGTTCTTAGATTTTACTTAATACTAGAACCTGGAAACATCTATTATTTTTCATTTATCAACCAAATGGAAAATAAAATACAACATAAATCTAAAAAGTGGATGCAGTATGCAACCCACAACACAAGTAATTCTTTTTTTTAAACAGTGCTTATAGTGTCACTGGTTGGAAATTACAGTTGTGTCAACACATCACACAACAGACTTATGGTTCAATCCTCTGAGACGGAGTTGCAACTGAAAGCTTTATTCCTATTTGCTTTGGAAGGATTACACGAGTCTTTGTGCCAAGATCTTCTTTGTAGGATGCAGGGAAAACACCAGCATGCATTATTCTACTCTGGAGGGAGAACGGCAGAGGAGAATAAAGAGCTGAGAACAGAGAAAATAGAGAGAGGGAGAATAGAGACAGATTGAGGTAGATGAGGAGATTCTCTGAAGACTGGGCTTTATAGTCTGTGTGGTAGTAACTTTGTCCACAGCTCTCCACAGTAATTATCCATCGTGATTAAAACTAGTAAAGGATTGTGATTGCTTCTCTGTCTTATGTGAAATCTCAGACCACTGCCACACAGACGACCATTTTGGACAGAATCTCACCATTATGTTGTGTGATTTTCAATAATTACATATTGGCCCAGTCATGGCCAAAACAAGAGCACATTTGCTCTATTCTCATTTCTGCTTGATCCCATCTGCTTTGAAGTCTTTTGGGTAGTTTTGACCATCTCAAGCAGAACAAAGATCAAATATAGACAATGTGGGAGAACATGTGTTACTAGTTGGCCCCAGGGGGACAGCATCATTTGTGGTTTTTGTCACTGCTGAGTTCTACATGCCTCAGAGAAGCTTCTGATGAAAGTGTGTCTTTGTTGAATGCAGTAGAATTCGATAATGCAGTTATCGGTAACAGAAAAGCATCTTTTAAGGGTTGAGTCACCCAAATTGCCATTAAACTGTATTCCCCTTATCAACTAAAACGTCCAGGTACAAAGGAGCCACAGGAGATTAAGTCAAGAAGTAAATCAGGAACTAAGAGTGCCCTTGTGTATTCCTGTTGTAGTTTTCACGGCATCTGACAAACCATTAAGATGAGCTTGAGATGCAATTTTCAATTTTTTTTTTGATCATGCACAACAAAACAAAGCATGCAAGAATGAAATCCCCCTTCCTTTACCATGAATATAGAGCCACTCGGCCAGCCATGCCAAAACACTTATTTATGAACTTCAATATCCAATGGAAAATGATCTCAAAATGAAACAGCACATTGTGGCGTCAACGTAAAACACAGCGCTTTCAAGCCAGAGAGCGGAGTTCACTTCACTTCACTTCACTTCGTCCTCGGGAGTATCTTAATCCAAACCACAATCTTTTTCCTAGACTTAACCAGTCGTTTTGGTGCCTAATCTTAACTGTCATCGCTGCATGAAGCTCACTTTTTCCGGCTAAATTCCACTACCACGGCCCCCGAAAGCCTGTAGCCGGCTCACAGTCACCTGTTGGCGGCTAAACAACTGCTGCTGGTAGCCGGCGTCCCGGAGCTCCGTAGAGGCTAAATACAACCAGCAACGGCTGCTCTGATTTGACCTATCGCACTATAGACTGTTCACGTTACAGTGCTTTACTGAATTTAAAATACTTCTATTTTATGGGTATAATATATGGTCTATTGGTGAAGTGGCATTGATCACTTTGGGGGGGAATACCTGAGTTCTTAAAACACATCCTGGAAAAGCTGCTGTGGTGGAATCAGTTTTCAGATATCCTCTGAGACTACCACCTCCGCCACAACATAATAGAGGTGAATGAAATTTAGTTTGTGGTGGACACAGCGTTGAAAGCATTGCATGTACCGTCGACGCTGAGAGCCACTGACCAAGCATCAATATTTGATGAGTTGGGAGTAAGATCGGGTTGGAAAAAGACATCAGAATGCAAAAATATCAAAATAAAATAAAAATTAAAAAAAATGTCATACCTTCATAGTTTTTTTCAGTGCCAACCGTCCCGATCCCCCCAAATAGACTCTATTTTTGCGGAAAACACTGCCCACAATGCAGAAACATCAGCTAAATGGCGTGTGTGTCTTAATACTGGCGATATAAAATGGAACAGTGATAGAATATCACTGTGTGACAGCAGATTGCATGACCATGTGTGTGTGTGGAGAGATATTGCTGCAGACAGGATAATAAAGCAATCTGTTTCTGGATCTTGTAATTTAAAGCGCTCCTCATCCCCAGCCCTGCCTCCGCAGCTCATCTCCCATCTCATCTCCACCAGAATTAGATTGGAAAAACAGCGTACGGCTGCCTTCCCCCGTATGTGTGTGCATGTGCGTGTGGATATGCATCAGTATTTGCACGCCAACGCTTGTGTGTGTCTGTTGCAAGCTTTTCTGTTTTTTTTCTTTTCGTTCTTTTTTCCTTTATCTCGCACACACAGGGCAAACCGTCTCCCCATTATCATATATTAACATTATCACTCCCACGTTCTGCTTTATTTGCTTTATTTGGCTTCCATTTGACCAATGGTGATGTGCGACCGTATATCCAGCTGTCTAAAATGACTTATCGATTCTTGCTCTCCCATTTCTCCTTCCGGTCCCTCCTCAATTTGTTCACCTGTTACTCTGGGGTGTCTTTGCTGGATAGAGGGATAAGCCATTTCACTGTGCTGTGGGACACAGAGTGTGCACAGACTTAAGAGAGGAATGAGCCTGTTTGAGTAGAAAACTATTTGTCTTGATGCTGAGGTTGACGACGATGGCTGCTGCTTGCTATTGGTTGCGTGTTAACCAACTCTAACATAATTACTTTTATTTTTTGATTGCAGACTTGATAGACAGCTGTTTTATTAATCTGAAATGTTAAAAGGAATAGCATATTATTATTTCTGAGATGAGAAGACAGATATCTCCCGTCTATACGTAGTATAGAAGCGTAGTATTAAGCTTAGCATAAAGAGCAGAAGCAGGAAGAAACATGAATCTGACTTAGCAGTGCACTTCTAACGCTGTCAGACTCACAATGAACAAACAAACAAACAAACCAAACAAGTATCAAAATCATTTCAGCAGAACAAAAGATGTCATATTTTTTATTTCACGTATTCTTCTTCCTTGTCAGAACCTGGCTCCCACATTACCCACAATGCAACTCGAGGGTTAGGGTTAACCTACCTGCCCGCTTGCCTCTCAATGACAATGAATTATGAGGCGCGACAATCACTCCCCGTGTGTAAAGCCCTTAAGGTGTACGAGTCAGGTGTTTTCGGTTAGTAGTGGCTAATGTAGCTTTGAGTTGCTTGGAGGACAGTTATACTCAATAAACGTAATACAACTATTTTTCTGCCACATGGCATCGTTTTGTCATTGATTACATGCCACTTTGCAACACAGTAATGCAACAGAGACCTTATTTATTTATATTGATTGATTTCAATATCGATCGATCGAACACCAAAGATTCTTTTGTACCTTAAAATTATGTTTCCAAAATCGTTTCAGTGGTTCATTAACTCGTTCAAATGAGACATAAGAATAATGGTAATGGTAACAGTAATGGACAATTCCGCTTCCAACCTGTAGGGGGACCAAAGAGGAAAAGTGCTTTGGTGCCTACTGTAATGGTGCGGGTTGACAAGTAGCTAATGCTAATGCTTGGTCAGAGCCGGTGCAATCTGGCGCTATAGGAGACGGCTGCCTCTCCAGTAGCTCTCCAGATTTGAGCTCTTTTAATCTATTTTATCCTCTTTTTCTACTTTTTTTACTCTTCTTGCGAAGAGATTGTGTGTTCATATATATCCTATGGATATTTCTAATTTTAAAATGTGAGCTTTCTCACTTACTCTAGAGAGGAATTGCTGGCTCTGCGAACAAAGGGACGAGCCGGGATACGGCACCCTGTCCCGACGGAGCTGAGGAGGAGACCCAGGGGCTGCAAGGCTGGGGCTAAGCTAAAGGCCAAGCTAGCGGAGAATCGGAGGCGCTACAAGCAATCGATTCCATCCATAATCATGGGGAATGTGAACTCGCTGCCGAACAAGATCGACGAGCTGTCCGCGCTGAACAACCAGCGGCTCTACCGTGAGAGCAGCTTGTTCATCTTTACGGAGACATGGCTAAACCACCTTGTACCGGATGCTAACGTGGACCTGCTGGGATTCACTGCCGTGAGAGCCGACAGACACACAAAAGCGAGCGGAAAAAGCAAGCAAGCAGGTGGGGGACTCATCATGTATGTCAACAACCGCTGGTGTAACCCAGGACATGTCTCCGTAAAGACAGCCTCATGTTGCCAGGACCTTGAGCTGTTAGCTGTTAGCCTGCAGCCATATTATCTGCCGAGGGAGTTCAGTCACGTAATTACCGTCTGTGTTTACATCCCTCCGAGAGCGGACGCAGCCACTGCCTTTGAGAAGCTCCACACCGTCACAGCAAGGCTGCAGACACAGCACCCGGAGGCTTTTATGATCATCTCTGGGGACTTTAATCATGCAACTTTGGATTCTACTTTGGCTGTTTTTCACCAGGTTGTAGACTGTCCTACAACCTGGTGATCTCCTGTATGCTAATGTGAGGGATGCATACAGAGCGACTCCCCTCCCCCCACTGGGGAAGTCTGATCACAACCTGGTTCACCTACAGCCACTGTACACTCCCCTGGTCCAACAACAGCCGGTGACAACTCGCACCATCAGGAGATGGTCCCCTGAGATGGAAAGTCCCTTGAGAGATTGTTACAACACCACAGTCTGGGATGTGCTGATCAACCTGCATGGTGAGGACATAGAGGGGACAAAGACCAGAGCTACAGCGGGGACAATGGAGAGGGCGAATGAGCTGAATGACTTCTTCAACAGGTTTAACCAGCCCTTGTCCTTGTCCCCCCCCCCCCCCCCCCCCACCGCAGCCATCTCGCCTTCTTCCCTCTACCCTCTGGAAGACATCCTGCATCGTTCCGGTTCCCAAGAAGAACAGGCCCAGCGAGCTGAACGACTTCCGACCGGTGGCACTCACTTCACACCTGATGAAGACGTTGAAGCAGCTCTTTCTCCGCCTCCTCAGACCTCAAGTACAACACACCCAGGACCGGCTGTAGTTTGCGTACCAGCCAAATGTTAGTGTGGAGGATGCCATCCTCTACATGCTACACCGAGTCCACTACCATCTGGATAAGCGAAGCGGCACAGTGAGGATCCTTTTCTTGGACTTCTCCAGTGCCTTCAATACCATCCAGCCCCCTATACTTCAGGACAAACTGAACAGGATGGGAGTGGGCCCATATCTGGTAGACTGGATCAAGGATTACCTCACTGACAGGCCACAGTACATCAGGCTGAAGGACACCACGTCTGACACTGTGGTAAGCAGCACTGGAGCCCCCAGGGCACAGTGCTGGCTCCTCTTCTCTTCACCCTGTACACCTCGGACTTCTGTTACAACTCAGAGCTGTGTCACATACAGAAGTACGCCGACGACACAGCCATCGTTGGGTGTATCAGGGGTGACAGAGAGGAGGAGTATCAGAGTCTGGTGGGGGATTTTGCTCTCTGGTGTCACACTAACTGCCTACAGCTCAACACCTCTAAGATGAAGGAGCTGGTCATTGACTTTGGGAGGTCCAGACCACGACCGCGACCAGTCCTGCTAGAGGGAGCTGAGGTGGAGGCTGTGCAATCGTACAAATACCTGGCTGGATAATAAACTGGACTGGACAACACACACCAGCCACCTGTACAGAAATACACAAAGCAGGTTGTACTTCCTGAGGAGACTGCGGTCTTTCAACATCTGCAGCAAACTGCTGCTCTGTGGTCGGCATGAAACTGGACTCACTGGTGACGGTGGCAGAGAGGAGGACACTGGACAAACTGCTGGACATTACTGACAATGCCAGCCACCCCGTGCACACCGTCATCAGCAACCAGAGGAGCCTGTTCAGTGGAAGGCTGCTCCTTCCCAAGTGTAGGACCAACAGACTCAAGAACTCCTTTGTCCCTCATGCCATCATACTCTACAACTCCTCACTCGGGGGGAGGAGGAAATAGAATAAATAGGGTAAAGAGGACAGAACAGAACAGGAAGGAAGGGAAGGAGTGGTAGCCACTCACTCATTCACTGTGCAATAAATTAATAATCTACTCACATACATACCTGGACACTCTAACTGCTCTTAACTGCTAATTTATGCTATATGTCATTTATTTATTAACTGTACAATAACACAATACCATACATTTATCTTTATTTATCTGTAGTTTATTGTTGTTTACTGTTTGTTTACTTTTTGTAAAAAATATTTAGCTAAAAGTTTATTGTTTATTTATTGTTATTCTTATACTGCATTTTTTTATACCTCTTTATTTAAAGAGTGTTTTGTATGCTGCTAACATCTGCTGCTGGAAATCTAATTTCCTTGCGGGAGTCATCCCAAAAGGATCAATAAAGAGAAGTCTAAGTCTAAGTCTACGGAGAGCCTGTTCACTCCCTCCCTATTCAGCCCCATTGTACCGAATTAGGTTGCAGTTCCACCAGAGTTCCACGGGGGGGGGGAGTGGGTGATCGCAGGCGAGTGCAAAATGAATGGGAGTCTATGGAGCTAGACGGCTAAATGAATGGGAGTCTGTGGAACTAGACGGCTAAATGTGTTGTATTAACAGGGAGAGTCTAACCTGTCAGCTGTGTTGTATTAACAGAGAGAGACTAACCTGTCAGCTGTGTTGTATTAACAGGGAGAGTCTAACCTGTCAGCTGTGTTGTATTAACAGGGAGAGACTAACCTGTCAGCTGTGTTGTATTAACAGAGAGAGACTAACCTGTCAGCTGTCTTGTATTAACAGGGAGAGTCTAACCTGTCAGCTGTGTTGTATTAACAGAGAGAGACTAACCTGTCAGCTGTGTTGTATTAACAGGGAGAGACTAACCTGTCAGCTGTGTTGTATTAACAGAGAGAGTCTAACCTGTCAGCTGTGTTGTATTAACAGGGAGAGTCTAACCTGTCAGCTGTGTTGTATTAACAGAGAGAGACTAACCTGTCAGCTGTGTTGTATTAACAGAGAGAGTCTAACCTGTCAGCTGTGTTGTATTAACAGAGAGAGACTAACCTGTCAGCTGTGTTGTATTAACAGGGAGAGTCTAAGCTGTCAGCTGTGTTGTATTAACAGGGAGAGTCTAACCTGTCAGCTGTGTTGTATTAACAGAGAGAGTCTAACCTGTCAGCTGTGTTGTATTAACAGAGAGAGACTAACCTGTCAGCTGTGTTGTATTAACAGAGAGAGACTAACCTGTCAGCTGTGTTGTATTAACAGGGAGAGTCTAAGCTGTCAGCTGTGTTGTATTAACAGGGAGAGTCTAACCTGTCAGCTGTGTTGTATTAACAGGGAGAGTCTAACCTGTCAGCTGTGTTGTATTAACAGGGAGAGGCTTTTTAGAACAAAAAAATCCACCTTAAAAACAATCTAACACCCAGCAGTGTGTATTTTCTTAGCCTCCCCTTTCAAATGCAACATTCAAATTACTAGACAAAAAATTATATCCTGAGAAAAGTGGATTTTGAGGGGTATAGCTCCATAGACCACCATTCATTCTGCACTGGCCTGTGAGCGCCCCCTATATGGAACCAGAGTGGAACTGCAACCAGTTCAGAAGCTGGAAGTAACGAGAGAGTGCAACTTCTTCCCTTATTAGAAATTCTTTGGCTTGGTCTATAACGTTAGCTAATTGTTGGTGGGTAACATAAGATTACAACATCATTCAACACGCTCAGTTATTTTTAGTATGATTGTTTTGACCATGGTTAACAACAACTTTTGAATTCTCGTTTTAGCGAAACGAGGCAGACCTGGTGGAATTGAAGCTTACACTATATGCGATATGCATTTCTTTTTTTTGTTTTTCACAATACTATTTAAGTAGGTTTTACATTTTTCTTCGCCACTTGTATATAGGTTTGTACATTCTTTCCTTAGTATTTTTTTATCTATATTTCTGAATAGTTTTTCTTGTATTCTATACTATTTATTATTTCTTGTATATCCTGTATGTGTGCTGTGTGTCTTATATTTTGCTGCTGTAGTGCTGAAATTTCCCAATTTGGGATCAATAAAGTCTATCTAATGTAATCTAATCTAATACTTTTAAACAACCTTTTGTCACATAGCATGTGCTGTGTTGTGTGTGCAGGCGTTCTAATTCATGAATTAGGGCTCAACAGGGACGGAGTGGAAAGGTTAACACCTTTAACTCAATGTGTAAGACTATTAAAGTTCATAACCAAAATACAGAACTATTTCAAATGACTAAAAGAATAAATGCGAGCCTATAAAAGGAAAATGTGTTTTTGTACCGTGGTTGGTGTCAAAAATGTTGATGTTCTTGGTGAACTTGGAGCTCTGGTGTCCTCCTCCCTGCCGCAGTCCTCCGAGCAGGCACAACCTCCCAGTTATGTCCCATATCACGCCCCCATACGAACGTTTACAAGGCATGATGGGTAGCGTAGTCCAAGAGCGCGTCTCTGCGTCATACACCTCGAAGGCCTTCACTGGTCGCTTACACTGGCGACCACCTAAAAGATTGTATAAAAAGAATAGTTATAATTATAATTGTAAAGATTGTGTATTTGCAAAGAAACTCCCACACACTATCACAATTAACACAAGAGTCCTCACAAAAAAAATCTATAAATTCAATTAAGGCAATAAATTCATACTTTGCATTACTTTTCATGTATTGGAATTTTGCAAAATAATGTCAGTGGTTTTACACACACAGTGAAGCGTTTGTAGTATCAACACACCCACACTGATCTGTTTGTACCTGCCACGTAGAGCTTGCTGGCCAGCAGATGTATGTTGGCATCGTATCGCGGCGTCGGCATGGGAGGAAGTAGCGCCCACACGTCCTTCCGAAGATCATACTGCTGTAGGATGCTACGAGGGAGCAGGTCAGCACCCATTCCCCCCACAGCCAGAGCCCGACCATCTACACACACACACACACACACACACACACACACACACACACACACACACACACACACACAGAGCAAGAGTTTCCATTTGAGTGCTTTTATGTTTTTATGATTAGCAGTAGTTGGGGGAGGCAGTTGAGGTGGTTTGGGCATCTAGTAAGGATGCTCCCTGGGCGCCTCCAGGTACGTCCAGCTGGGAGGAGGCCTCAGGGAAGACCCAGGACTAGATGGCGGTATTATATCTCCAACCTGGCCTGGGAACGCCTCGGGATCCCCCAGTCAGAGCTGTTAATGTGGCTCGGTAAAGGGAAGTTTGGGGTCCCCTGCTGGAGCTGCGGGATAAGCGGGAGGAAGATGTATGGATGGATGGATTATTAAAATCGATTATTTGACCTAGAATCAATATTATTTTATTTTTACCAATGATTCACCTAAATATTTACTGTTTATTTGGTACCGCCGACGGCGACTCCATCATATCTGTTAGGTTTCCTACATGTGCATTCCGTGTGTACGTGTGATGCTGATGTTGCACGATGTTAATCATGCGACGCCCGAGTGCATTTGTACAAAAGGCCGTCTATCAGCAGTGATTGGTAGAGTGCATGTCGGGGAATAGTGCGGACATGCGCATCACACCACAAAGGCAGTTATCCACTGAGTAAGTACACTAGACAAGTTATGCAGAGTGTGATTATTTCAGATATATTGAGCAAATTGCTTTGGATTTTAGTTTGCATCGCCAGCTGTAAGTCATGACTGGTTTCCAAGATGGCGGCGGCATGTAAACATGAACGCGAGTGTCTTTATAATCTATCTTTTCAATAAACTGTCTGTACACTTACAAAGTTCTCAATATGCTTCTGTTAACATTTAGGAACCCTCATTATGGTACCGTTGAAGTTTGGTGATATTTTGAGCCTTTTTAGTGGTATAAATAGCGATTTGTTTTTACGTTCCCTGTGCCCCGAATACTAGCGTTGTAAGCTAATCAGCGGTCCGCGCTAGCTGCTTTCAAGCTACAAACACATTGGATTAGAATGAGAGAGAGAGAGAACGATTGAGTGGGTACACATCTGTTATTAACCCCTAGGTTCATTTTCCTTTAATATCCGTTTCTAGCAAAACAGAGCGAAAGCAGAAAATGCAGAAAATCCATGTTATGTTCTTCTTTACAAATGTAATAAATGTCAGACTGACTTACTGACTGACATGTGATGTGCATTCTTTTTTTTTTAAAAACAATACGTTTTTAGAAATGTCTCATGTGACACATCAGATTGTCTCTAGAAGTGTCCTATTCAACTTTTGCTTTTGTTAAAGAAGGAAAAGAAAAATCACAATACATGAAAATCGCATTTGCAACACAAATCCAATCGCCACCCATGTATCGTGAAAGAATCAAATCAGGACAAAAGCATATTGCATATCAAATGCATGGATTGTATGGATTTAAGTTCAGTATGTTAAATATCTGGACATCACAACGTTCCCAAAAATGCTGCGAAAATGAGTGGAACAATAACAACCTGCTCAACAATAATCAGCTTGTGATGACCAATCCCAGCAGATGGAAACACCTCCCTGGCGCCTAATTTTATGAAGTGCTAAAAAAATCTGCAAAGCTAAAGAGTTGGGTGAGAAGTTGGTGACGAAGCATGAGACTGTGACAGACGTGGGAAGGACAGGGAGTGCAGCAGCAGAATAATAGAATGCAGTCCGCGGCTGGCACTTTGGCATGACACCTCTAGCATAAGAATGGAAGTGGGTGAGAGTGTTGACACGATGGAAAACAGCATGAGAATGTAGAAAAACAGAGAGCTGCATTCATTTTTTCTTTATTAATTGTTTATCTATATAAATTACACTTATTTACTTCGAATTCTAACCTCAATGCATCTATGTTACATAAATAAGAAAAAGGGAGAAAAGTTTCCAAATACTTTATATTCATTTTGGGGAATAGAAAAGATCATTACCTGAAGTTCTTCGTCTGGTATCTGGAAAATAATAATTCTACAAATGTCAATAAAAATGGCATCATTTGGTCAAATCGGTGACTGATTATCCATTCAAAAATACCATATTTGTTTAAATTTGGCCCTATTGATCATTTTGTCAGACTATTTGTCTCTTTTTCAGCTGCTGGGGATGAGTAGCAAGCGAAGGGCTGAGAATTAAAGATTGGTCCTTGACCAGATGGAGAGAACAGCCTATACTCCGCCAATAAGTCTGTGTGTGTACAGCATCTATCTGTGTTCCACGGACACTGATAGATGCACGCTGCACTCTGGACTGAGCACAAACTCATCCAAGGCTGAAGAGATGTTCTCTGAAAATATTACTTCTATAGACTGCTGGACTGAACCCCAAAATGTGAGAATAAATGTGCCCATGAATTGCTCCATTGGGAAAATGCATTCTTACAAGAGTTCTTGGTTATTGAATTGAATTGAAGTGTATCCAACTGTTTGAATCATGTTCAAATGTATCTGATGTTCACTGTGGAGTGCAGTTAAACTGATCATCTTCTCTACACACAGGTGCTTGTTGATCAAAAACATAATTGACAGCAAACTAAACTGTAACTTTTAGCAATAAACATGAAATCCAACAAGTAGTCAAGTCCTCCTATGGCAATTTTTAGAGTTGTAATTAAAACAAGCTGAATGGCGCAGAAAATGTACTAGTTACTTACAAAATAAAGTGACTTTTATTTCAAACGTTGGAAAGCACCCTCTAGAGACACCGAACACATTATACAAAAGTTTTCTCAGGCTGAGTAGGACTCATTGAGACGAGTGCTGTAAACTGACCCAATCGGTGGAGTGCCCTTTAAATTAAGACATCATCCTGTCTCATTTGAGTAGATGAGTTTTGAAGTTAGGAACAATCAGAGCTCAAAGGCTAAGGTGGAAAATCATTTCTAGTACAAAACCTAATCTGATTTTGTAACCTTAATTCACAATAAAATACATGTAGATGACTGATGTGTCACTGTTTGACAGTCAGAAAATTAAAGCAGTGTCCTAATTCCACATTAAAGACTATTTCTAACTGGGTTTTCAGCATGCCATGACTTCATACTGGAAATATTACAAAATTATGTCAAAGATGGCTGGATGCAGACTAAAACTGCTTGATTTGTTTGTGCACTATTGATGCTTACTATTGTTATCCATCAATCTGTTACTTGTTTTAAAGTAATCTTTAACATTCATTCTAACATTAGTTAATCTTGTAAAAAAATGGGCAGCGGCCGGGGGTTCAGTTCCGACCTGCGGCCTTTTTCTGCATGTCATTCCATCTCTCTCTCCCCTTTCATGTCTAAGCTGTCCTGTCACAAATAAAGGCCTAACATGCCTAAAAATGTATATATATATACAAAATACCTAAACATTTGTCTTTGTGGTCAAGATTGTAAATGTAATATGGTTCCAAATGTGTAGTTTGATTGACATAATTTGGAGCACATCTTGCAGTACTTATTGTTAAAAATACTACAGTACATTCATTTTTTCTTAACACTATCAAAATACACTTCAGTATACTCCACATTACGGCCTCAATTGTCACTGTGGTAATCTGGTGGTAACGGCAGCTGGGTGTAGCGATGTTGATGTGGATGTGTTATCCATATTCTGCCTATTCTGTTCAGCTCTGACTACTTCAGTACCTGTGATGGACACACACAAATCTCCTTCCTGGAGAGACTTTGGATAGGTCACACCTTTTAGGTCTCATTATTCCCAGCTTTGCACACACCACAGTACCACACTGTTGGGCAGCTAGAAGCCTATATGTTAAAGTATGAGTGTGCAATTAAGTCACAACTTATAAACTCTGGGTTTGGACTGCTTTATTTCTTATGCTGTCTTTCAAAGTGTTACTGCGTATTATTATATATGTCCATACCTTTGACAGTGATGGATAAACCCATCAAGGCCTCCCGCAGAGCACTCCTCTTCCTCCACCTCCCTTCATCTGTGTTGTACATCTCCACCACCTTCAGGGGACTCTGGTCCTCTCCCACTCCTCCCACCACCAGGATTTGTTTTCCCAGCACTGCCACAGCTGCCCCAGCACGAGGGGTGGGCATGGGTGCCAAGCTCATCCAGCGGTCCCCCTGCAAACAGTGACAAGCAGCATTCAGGCAGTGCAAGTTTCCCACGTGTTAGAGGTTGTACTTTTCCTAAGTTATAGTTTTTCTTTTCTTATTTAGTGCACCTCTTCAGTGCAGGGATTTGCTTTATGTATATGTACAGCTAGTTTATTTCCAATTTAAATCAACTGATCTGTGACAGGAATAAGGTTGGGTATCGTTTGGGTTTTTTCCTAAAGCGATACTTTTATAGTACTAATAAGATTTATTAAAGGGGTGATAGAATGATTATATACACTGTTCCTTAAGGTCTCCTAATAGGGTATGTAACATTGGTTGGGCTGAACATTGCTTGAATGCTATTTTATTAGGCCCTTAACTACCCTGTGAATATGGCTCTATTTGGAACAAGAGCTTTTCTTCCAAATATGGTATGCTCATGAATATTTAGATGAGCTGCGCGCTGATTGGTTTGAGCGAACCCCATAGAAACACATTGGAGACGAGACAGCAGGTCTCATATTTCAGACACTGCAAAGTTATAATTCAATTCATTTCAATTCAATTCAATTTTATTTATAGTGTCAAATCATAACAGGAATTATCTCAGGACACTTTACAGATAGAGTAGGTCTAGACCACACTCTATAATTTACAAGGACCCAACAATTCCAGTGATTCCCCCAAGAGCATGCATGAATACGTAAGTGCAACAATGGCGAGGAAAAACTCCCTTTTAGGAAGAAACCTCGGAGAGACCCAGACTCTTGGTAGGCCGTGTCTGACGGTGCCGGTTTGGGGTATGATGAACAATGGCAATAATAGTCACAATAAATATATTGTAATAGTTATAATAGTTCATGGTGTCGTAGAGCACGGCAGGGCGTAACAGGGCGCGGTAGGGCGTTGGCCGGACATAGCAAGTCGAAGCCGGGCATTGCAGTGCGTAGCAGGGTGTAATAGGGCACAGCAGGGCGTAGGGCAGGACCACGGCGACAGCTGCCACCATGATGTAGGTGCCATCATGATCCACGACGATGATGCTGGGCGGAAAAAGAACATAAGGACTCCGGGGAATAAGCTCCCCGGTGCTATGTTAGTAACAAGCATTTCTGTGACACGAATGCACACAGATGGAAAGAGAGAGGAGAGAGGAGCTCAGTGTGTCCAAGGAGGTACCCCGGTAGTCTAGAACTATAACCGCATAACTAAGAGCTGCAGAGAAGGGGAGCTAGGGAGGCTGTGTTCCGTGATTGTGGCTACACACCTTCCCCCGCCAGTCTAGGCTAACGCTGCGACTCATTACTCCCTAAGTATATGTAAGCTTTCTATAGGGAGACGCAGAGATAGGGTGGGGGTGCGCCATGACTGTAGCTACACACCCACCCCCGCCGGTCTAGGCAAACGCTGCAACTCCTCATACCCTAAATATAGTAAGCTTTCTATGAAGAGAAGCCGAGATAGGGAGGCAGTGCGTCATGACTGTGGCTACACATCTTCCCCCGCTGGTCTAGGCAAACGCTGCAACTCCTCACTCCCTAACTATAAGCTTTATCGAAGAGGAGAGTTTTAAGTTTACTCTTAAATGTGGTGACGTGTCTGCCTCCCAAACCCAGACTGGGAGCTGGTTCCACAGGAGAGGAGCCTGATAGCTAAATGCTCTGGCTCCCATTCTACTTTTAGAGACTCTAGGAACCACAAGTAACTCTGCATTCTGGGAGCGTAGTGCTCTAGTGGGACAATAAGGTACTATGAGCTCTTCAAGATATGATGGTGCTTGACCATTTAGAGCTTTGTAGGTCAGGAGGTCAGGAGAAGGATTTTAAATTCAGTCCTGGATTTTACAGGAAGCCAGTGCAGAGAAGCTAATACAGGAGAAATATGATCTCCCCTCTTAGTTCTTGTCAGAACACGCGCTGCAGCATTCTGGATCAGCTGGAGAGTCCTAAGAGTTTTATTTGAGCATCCTGATAATAGGGAATTACAATAGTCCAGCCTGGAAGTAACAAATGCATGGACTAGTTTTTCAGCATCGTTTTGAGACAGGATGTTCCTAATTTTGGAAATGTTACGAAGGTGAAAAAAGGCATCAGGAAATTGTAGGTCATCCATGAATTGATATCTCTAATGCATACTTGAAGTTTAGCTAACAGACTGGTTTCGTCTGGGTGTCATCCACATAACAGTGAAAGTTAATTGAGTGTTTCCTAATAATATTGCCTAGAAGAAGCATATACAAGGAGAAAAGAATTGGTCCAAGCACTGAGCCTTGAGAAACGCCATGGCTAACTTTAGCGTACTTGGAGGATTTATCGTTGATATTGACTAATTGAGATCGATCAGAGAAATAGGACTTAAACCAGCTTAGTGCAATTCCTTTAATGCCAACTAAATGTTCCAGTCTCTGTAAACGATGGTTTGGTCAATAGTGTCGAATGCAGCACTAAGATCTAATAAGACAAGTATGGAGACAAGTCCTTTGTCAGAAGCAGTTAGAAGGTCGTTAGTAATTTTCAACAGTGCCGTCTCTGTGCTATGATACATTCTAAATCCTGACTGAAAGTCCTCAAATAGACTATTCCTATGTAAAATGTCACATAACTGATTAGCGACTACTTTCTCAAGGATCTTGGAGAGAAAGGGAAGGTTAGATATAGGTCTATAGTTGGCTAAGACCTCAGGATCGAGGGTGGGTTTTTTCAGAAGAGGTTTTATCACAGCTACTTTAAATGACTGCGGTACATAACCTGTTAATAAAGACATATTGATCATATCTAGTAATGAAGTGTTAACCACAGATAACGCTTCTTTAAGTTGCCTCGTTGGGATGGGGTCTAATAGACAGGCAGATGGCTTTGCTGAAGAGACCTTTAGCATTAATTGTTGAAGGTCTATAGGAAAAAAGCAGTCTAAGTATATGTCAGGTCCTGTTGTTCTTTCTAGCACTCCTGCATTCAAAGGTGAACTGTTAGAAGTTGAGGGCAAAAGGTGATGAATTCCATCCCTAATTGTTCTAATTTTATCATTAAAGAAACTCATGAAGTCGTCACTACTCAGTGCTAGGGGAATAGATGGCTCAGTAGAGCTGTGTAGATCTGTCAGCCTGGCTACAGTGCTGAAAAGAAACCTTGGGTTGTTCTTATTTTCTTCTATTAGTGATGAGTAATAGTCTGATCTGGCATTTCTGAGGGCCTTCCTATATGTTTTCAAACTGTCTTGCCAATCTAAATGAGATTCTTCCAGTTTGGTGGAACGCCATTTACTTTCAAGTTTTCGTGAGATTTGTTTTAATTTGCGAGTTTGGGAGTTATACCAAGGTGCTAGTTTCCTTTGCTTCATCATCTTCTTTTTGAGAGGAGCAACAGAGTCTAAAGTAGTCCGTAGGCAGGCAAAATTATCAATTTGGGAGGGACTAAAGTTAACATAAAGGTCCTCTGTTATATTAAAGCACGACATTGAGTTAAATGCTGTTGGAATATCTTCCTTAAATTTAGCTATAGCACTGTCAGATAGGCATCTAGTGTAGAAGGTTTTATTTAATTTCGTATAGTCGGGTAGTAAGAATTCGAAAGTTATTAAAAAATGGTCTGATAATAAGGAATTCTGTGGAAATACTATTAAATCTTTTTGATGCCATATGACAGCACAAGGTCGAGTGTGTGGTTAAAACAGTGAGTGGCCTTATGCACACTCTGACTGAAACCAATTGAATCTAGTAGTGAGTCGAAGGCAGTACTAAGGCTATTGCTGTCAACATCCACATGAATATTAAAATAACCTACAATAATTATTTTATCTGATTTTAGGACTACACATGACAAAAACTCTGAGAATTCAGATAAATATTCAGAAAACGGGCCTAGCGCTTGGTAAACAACAACAAATATAACTGGCTGTACTGTTTTCCATATCGGATGTTGAAGATTAAGAACAAGACTTTCAAACGAGTTATAATTAAGTTTAGGTTTAGGATTGATTAACAGGTTTGAGTCAAATATGGCTGCAACTCCCCCTCCTCGGCCTGAGCCTCTATGAATTTGAGTATTAATATGACTGGGAGGAGTGGCTTCATTTAGACTAACATATTCTTCATGGCCCATGTTTCAGTAAAACGGAATAGATCAATTTGATTATCTGATATCAAATTTTTTTACTAATATTGCTTTAGAAGACAGAGATCTAATATATAATAGTCCACATTTGATTCTCCTATTCTGTTCTATTGTTGCAGTGGTTGTTTTAATTCCAGTTAGGTTGTTGTGTATAGCACCTCGTTGGTTTACGTTTGATTTTACCGATCTCAGTCGGGGGACAGACACCGTAGTTATGGGATTATGAATGGGTGGCTGCTCCAAAGGCAGCACAGAGGAGCATGTAGCGCTGTACCTCTGATTACTGATATTATTGATTCTTACTGGAATGATATAGCTGGTCTGTGGGTTAGCAGAGTTATTTGTAAAGGAGTGAGAGCTTATGGGAGAGTGAGACTGGGAAGTGCGCTTGTGCGTGTGTTTACGGGGTGCAAACAGTCAATCAAAGGTCTGGGTCTGCACGGCGTGCCGCAGATTCTCACATAGCATCTGGCTGCCGCGTCTATTGGGAAGAATCCCGTCCCTGCTGAACAGGGAGCCACGTTCCCAAAACAGATTAAAATTGTCAATAAAACCTATCTTGTGGATGTTGCATGTATGCTGGAGCCAGGTGTTGAGGATGAGTAGTCTGCTAAAAAGGCTACTGCTACTGCTACTCCGCGACCTCAAGATGGAAGTGGGCCCGAAATAAAAATCTTCTTCCCAGTGCTTTTTAAAGCTTCAATGAGAGTACCAAAGTCTTTCTTTGTGCGCTCACTCTGCTGATGGGACATGTCGTTATGTCCACAATGGACCACGATGCGTTTAGTAGAGGTTGGGAGTGAGGGTATCAGGTCCACAGCTTTAGCCAGGATGTCTGCAACTTTGGCTCCAGGAAAGCAGTGTGTGACAGCATTAAAAAAAAACATATTTTCCGGGTGATGGAGTCACCAATAATTATTGTGGTTGGGGGGAAGAGCGGACGAGGAGTGGGGGGGCGTGAATGGCCGGTGGCAGGAACAAAACAGCCAGTATCGGTTTCAGATGGACAAGGAAAAGAAGAGGAATATTGCTTACCATTCGGTGGGGGAGATTGTTTTTGAGGAACGTTGTCATTTGGCCGGTTCAGGCAAGGGATGCCATCGGACCATCTGACTACTGCATCCCTCAGAAGTTTTCGCCGCGAGGCAGCCGTCCTCTCCCGTGACAACAGCTGGTCAGTCGGCTTTGAAGTGGGGCGAGCCTGGGTAACCACATCGGCCGTTACCGGGGGAACATTTGGCTTCGACAGGGCATCGAAGCGACTGGAGAGGCTGAGGGCAGGAGGCGATGGAGCCCTACCCAAGGCTCTCTTTCGGCCGCAAACCACTTTAGTCCAGGATGGCCTGATGGTCGGTGTTGAACTAGAAGATGGATGTGGGCAGGCGGATGGGTCCCAAAGCACAGTATCCTGGAAAGCCGCCGAGAGTTGTGATTTGGAGCGAATGAGTTTGAGCAACGTCCAGGTAGGCTGTTAACAAGGCATCTTTGGTTTTTAAGTCCTCTGAGAGCCGACGAACTTCTTCCCTAAGGTCATAAATTTCTTTGTTTGCATTTTCAAGCAACGAGGAAATCCTGTGGGGAAATGGGGACTCGCCAGGTGTGGAGGTAGCCATGGAGCTGGCGTTAGCCTGAAGCTAATGTTTACTACTCGTAGAAAATGTGCGGTCCTCCACGCACAGGTACGTAGATTTGCGTAGATGCTGGCTCTTTCTAGAGACTAAAGGCTACCAGGGGGTTAAAAAGAAACAAAAAACTAAGCAACTAGTACAACATTTTTCTCGAAATAATACTGTTTTCCTCCGTCTGTCTTCTCTCCCTCCACACTCTCACACTGCGTTACCTTCCGGTTCCGGTTCGACATTGTTTGTCGGGCTATTTCGTTATTAAATTCACTTCTGAGACTTTTTTAAAGCGAGAAATCAACTATATAAAGCTCAAATATGGGCCGTTTTATGAAAATTGATGGCTAATTGCAAATTTGGTAAGACGTGTCGGACTTTAACTAGGAGCTCCACACAGTCTGACAAGAAAGCGGAAACCTCCATACCCAGTGAAAGTCACTGTTTCCCTGGGTACTGGACTACTGGAATACTCGGGCTGGCTGCCAGCTGCCAGCTGCCGGCATAACTAGAGTATATTTACAGTTTGAATTTCATCACGCCACTTATATAACATCTACCCCAAGGTCTTATAAAGCTAACAATGGTGTCCGATTTCAATTTAATGCATTTTTGTGAATTTCAGAGGAATTCTAAGAGGAGGCTAGCTAGCTCTCATTGATGGAGCTCCATCCAGCCGCAGGTTCTATCAATGAGACTCGCGGACAAGAGGCCTTTATTTCCCCGATCATTTGTTTAAATAACTCAACACATTATAATTACACACATTATAAGATTAACTAGAACCTGCGGTAAGAGATTGCTGGCGTAACAAGCTCACTGACCGCGCTCTCACTCACACACACCGGCCATTTAGCAGGAAGAGGGGAGCTGCAGGCCCTGGAGCCCTGTCAGGGCAGCGGCGTTTGGTAGTCCATTAACCCAAAAAACGGTGACTTTGCGCGGGTATGGAGTGCCGTGGGCTGCCAGCCGTGACGGAGCTCCATCTACCTCACAGGCAAGCCTGTGAAGGAGGACAGGCTGGGGTCTGTGAAGGACGACAGGCCGGGGTCTGTGAAGGAGGACAGGTCGGGCGGCGAGGCAGCAACACAGGCAGCACCGGCTGCTGAACTCCGACACACAGTCGGACAAAATTTGCAATGAGACATCAATTTTGGTAAAACGGCCCATATTTGACCTCTACATAGTTGATGTCTCGCATAAAAAAGTCTCAGAAGTGAATTTAGTAATGAAATAGCAGATGAACAATGTATACAATGTCTGAGAGCTGCGCGACCTATTCAGAAGACTACCTGATCTCAGGTCAGTGGTGTAGCCTATGTAAATGTTTGGGCGTGACAAAGAGAGAGACTAGGGCCAAATGAGGAGGAGCCGCTGAGTTGACGTCAACTAGGCGGCTCGTTGAGATTTGCCCGTTTTCAGAGCCAGTTTCAAATAGTGAGATTTGCAGAGGAAAGAGGTGTCAATGGGATTTTGAGGTTCTATGTATGTCCTAGTTACCCACTAAACTGTCATTATTCAACTATCACAAGGTAAAATCGGTTTTGCATTATATCACCCCTTTAATAATGTAAAAAAAATAACTTATTTCAACAGTAAATTGCTGTTAAACGACAAAAACAACCACCAGGTGGGAAAAGTGTATTTTACAATAACTTTGAATGCACCGTGAGGCTTAGGCTACCAGCTTCAAGTGAATGCACCGCAACGTCTGTTTTTCTGACAACGGCAGCCGCAGACGTCCCGGTGTTGGGATCCCCTACAGTGAAACACAGTCACACTTTACACCGTCTGTAACGTCTGTTTCAGAGCATCAGAGAGCAGAGCAGGCATTTCAGTTGCACCAGAATGAGGCACCTAAATCCGCGTTGCTATTCTGTCCGGTAGATATCGGTCATTTGGGCACCGGTGCCATATTAGTACCGGGTTTCAGTACCCAACCCTAATCTCATCTCTACTACGCACACATAAATACACCATGTACTATCTGCAAAAAATCACCATCAGAAGACAAAGATGGTAAGATGGTAAGAAGGAACAATGCAGCATAATAACGTTGCCACAACCCGGAGCAGGAAAATGACCTGCTGCTGTCATTAGAGCTCATTTTAGCTCTATTCAATCCGGCAGATATTGGTTATTTAGGCACCGGTGCCGTATTAGCACCGGGTTTCGGTACCCAACCCTAGACAGGAACATTATATTTTGTATATATATCTATATTCCAGCTTCATTTTCTCCTTTGTATTTAGTTCATTGGAGAAATGTAACATTTGATGTGTTACATTTGAGCGTATGGGTGAATGTCCGTTTTTTTGTTAATATATTAAAAATATAAATTGTTGCTTTTTGTCTTGAAATTTTACAGTAGTATTTTACCAAATTAATGTTGCTTTGACATCACTATAGTAACAATACGTTGTCAGTCATGTACTGTCTATTCCTAGTCAGGAAAAAACTGACACATCAGATACAGTGTCTATGTTGCATTTGTTTGGTACCTCGGGGGAGTAGAGCTCCAGGGCTGGGCAGGGCCTCCCTGCTGCGTCGCAGCCCCCGAGCATGTACATCTGCCCCCCCACCTCAGACAGCGTGTGGTAGACACGGCCGCTGGGCAGTAGTGCCAGGCTCTGCCAGTGAAACTCGTGGGCTGAAGGTACCGCCATGGCCTCAGCACCCCAGGGGAGACTAGCCGAGGCAGGGAGGTGTGAGGGAGGAGGCCAGAGTCAGGGACGTTTTGTGGGGTGGATTAATCAGGGGAAGCTGAGAAGATGGAGGTGTGGGATAGCTGGAAGACTTGAGTGAGGCCCCCAGGGTGAGGGGGAGGTTCTTTATTTGAAAGGTGAAGGGGAGGTGAGCTGTAGGAGTGTCGGATCAGTTAACGGCCCGGCTGAACTCTCCTCGGTCCGCCACCTGCCGCAGGGACCTGGAAGATATGAGGTGGAAATGGATTTAGCAGTTCAAAATACAGATCAGAGCATGAAAAAGTGAACAACACATTTTTATGCATTTTCTGTGGAGTTATAAGAGTTACAGTAGCCTACAAGATGTTATCACTCAGCGACATCTTCAGTAAAGCAAATATTACGATGTTTAAAGTGGGTTGGTCAATGGAAACATCTCATCAGCAGTTGATGATAAGTAAGTAACTTCATACATTTATTTAAGTACTTAAGTACAGTTTGGAGGTACTTGACTTAAATCGATTAATTTGGGGTTTTGGACTAGTTCTTGGACAAAACAACTTGAATAAGTCACCTTGTACTCTCAGAATACGGAATCGGAATCAATATGTGCCTACAGTCTGAATACAGTCGGATGCCTATAATTGGTGAATAAACACTCTATAATGGATAGAGCTTTTCAAAGTCCTCAAAAACATATGAAATATATAATTTCCACACAAACAATGATAGGAAGAAGGAAGGAAGGTATACTTTATTAGTCCCACTATATGTTGTTATATATATTCACACAAGCATTATGTAAGAAGAGATGTCAGAGCTAGGCAGGGCCGGACTGGGATTATAATTCAGGGAATCTAACAGCAGTCCAGTCCCCACACATTCACAAGAGCCCACGTATACACACAGTACTGTAAACATACGCTGATTTGCAGAACATTTGATACCTAATAGTTTAACAATCTTTCTTTAATTAAATTCAGAGCTCAAATCATAGTAACTATCAGTGGGATGCATGTTATACTATTTTAAGGGGAACACTCACTACCTGAACTATCATGTTACTCACTCAAAGTCCAATACAGATCAGTAGCTCAGAGAAATTTGAGCTTACATTTCCAACATTCTGCATTAAAAAACACCCAATTCCATGTAAGAATTCACTTATGTCGCTGAAAGTTAATTTAGTCTTTATTAAGTTAATGTGTCTCATTCAAGCCTTGGAGCTATAAGGTGTCATCTTCTATTTTAAAGAATAATGCTAGTTGCTTAGGGAACATATGGTCATAGCGTACATTGTAATGTATAAGTCATAAAAGACTTTTGCAGTATGTGATCACTTTACCCACCTTTCCCTTTAACATTACATCACTGTGCCCATGTGTAACTGAACTAAAACCTCCTCCTCTTCCCCGCTCTGCTCAGATGAGTAGCAGCTGTAGACTAGTGAAACCAAACTGACGCGGCGTTTTGCATGTTTAAGTTTCCTTCCTTGCCGTTGTGAGGTTCGTGGCCACTGTTTTTTTTCCTGTGTCGTCCCTCAGGACCTTTCTGATTCCTGCGTGTAACCCACTTCTCCTGCCTACGTACGGTTTCCAGCGAGGAACGGGGGAGGAAGTCTGTCACTGACGTGGGAGGAAGCATCCAGAATAAACCCACGATGCACTGCAAGCCGAATTCTGACAACATCACAGCCTACATCACCTTAAATGCTCCGTGTATCACAGCCTTGTTACACAGCGAGGCATGACACAGTCATTACTGCCAACGTCAGGCGTGTTTTGAGGAGGTCACAGGGAGATTTAAGTAAAAATGTAACTGCTGTTAAATTACCCAGCTGTGATTAACGCAGTGTCTCAGCAGTTTACTCGTTAAAGCTCCACATGTCTTTTTCACACCTGCCCCCCCTCGCTTCCAGACCTCCACCTGCCCCCCTCCTCTTTCCAGACCTCCACCTTCCAGCCCTCCACCCCCCCTCCTTCCAGACCTCCACCTGCCCCCCCCCTCCTTCCAGACCTCCACCTGCCCCCCTCCACCTTCCAGACCTCCACATTCCCCCTCCTTCCAGCCCTCCACCCCCCCTCCTTCCAGACCTCCACCTTCCCCCCCTTCCTTCCAGCCCTCCACCCCCCCTCCTTCCAGACCTCCACCATGTCCCACCCCCCTCCTTCCAGACCTCCACTGCCCCGCCCCCCCCACCTCCTTCCAGACCTCCACCTGTTCCCCTCTCTCTGTCTCCCTCCACTTTACTGCCATACTTCATCTACCTGTCATACCTTTGATCATCTCACAGACGGAGGAATAAAGGACGGAGGGTGAATATAAAGAGAGGATTGTCCTTCAAAATAAAATCTCCCCCACTTGAGTGTGTGCGGGTAGGTTGCCATAACAACAGTAAGGCTTTTCCCAAGCGGCGCCTCTGTTGTTTTTTTCTTTCTTGTGCACATGATTGCCTATCACTTGGCTTGCTGTTAATAATGGCTTATGAAAAAGGATGAAAAACAAATAAAAGCATTTGCTTTCCTATAGACTGTGGCAGGCGTGCGCTTGCTAACGAGGCAGGCTAGTTCTCTCCCGCCCCGCCTCACAGAGTGCATTAATTGCAATCTGTAACCGATTTGGTTCGCCACATCGTTTTTTTTTTAATTAACTGCTTGAACAGCTTGAGATCAACAGTGAGCCCACCAGCATCATCTGAAGTCATTTACAATCAGCATGCCTCCAACTTGAAACTTTTAATTAGGCTGCATAGCTACTCTCCCTGAGCTGTCTCAGTGCATTGACTGTCTCTAAATGTAAAGCCACAGAAAGCATCATTCATTAAATGAAGCATAATGAAGTGTCATGTTAATTTTATGTCATGTCTCATCATTGGTTGGCGTCTTATCAACCTTCCATCCAAGTTTGAATGACAATAAGTGTCATTCACTGTATGATAAACGGGTTGTAGTGTAGGAGGAACATCTGAACTCAGTATGTTGGTTGTTCTGCACATGGACTTCAGACACATCAATGTGTAAATAGTGAGAATGCAAAAGCTAACCTGAAGCCAAGGCACAAATCCAGCCATTAATAACATTTGATACAACAAATTGGAATATTTGAAATGACTAAACTGGATCCAACTGCTCTGCATGTGAGTTAATCCCTTATTAATCAGACCTGGAAGGAAGAATCCAGCATTACTCTTCCTCAGGAAAGACTCACATTAGGGAATCAGATATTATTAATTTTTCATAATGTTGTTTTTAGATGTATCATGAATAACATGTTTCATATAAATGTTATTTAGATAAAATGTAACTGAATGTGTTCAACTGATTAGAAGAGAATTAGAAGGTACATCTGCTAATAAGTTTTACATTTCATTGCATTACTTTAAACCAATCACGGCGCTGAGCTCTAGACGCAGCGACGGTGGCTCTGCATTAATAGTCTCAGGAAGGAACTTGTTCTGGTGGAACATTTGCATCACTCAAAAAGAAAACGCCACATACGATATTATATGAAGATAACTGTTCACAGTTACAGTAACGTGAGCTAATTTAAATTAGCTGATACATGGTTAAACGTAATTTGCTCTTACCAGTGTATCTCCGTGTGTAACGTTACTGTCCACAACAATCCCACCAATCGGTTCCAAAACCTCCCAGTTAGATAGATTTAACATATTCTTTGTAAATCTTTACAATCATTCCCCTAAAGAACCAAGCAGGCCTGCCTTGTTGCACCATCCAAATTCTCTTCAAAACTTGATATTTTCAGCGTGTAGCTCGCTAGCTCGAAGTTTGTTGTTTCTCGAAGTGAACAGAGTTTGACATCCGGCACGTGAGGCACGTGGCAAGGCAATTATCCTGGATATGTGCTTCTGTTATTCCCGACTAGTTGGTGGCCAATCAGCTGGTGACTGAGCATCTGATTGTGAAGCAAGAATGAAGCAAGCTCTACTTCAGTGCTCTGGCTAAACTAACCCTATTAAGGTGCTTTCAGAAAGTGATGATAATGACAGCCGTACAATTAAAACACATGAATATGAAATATTGACAATATATTGATACATAATAACTATAAAATACAAAGAGATGTGGGTCAGTCACATTTGAAACCTCCCTTACATCACTCGCAACACAAAAACCTGAACCTTGATAACCAGAGTGCTGGTAGTTTTTTTTTCGATGATTACAGCTCAAAACATGAGAGAAATGTGTGTAATCTTCACTGAGGTTGTCTGTTTCAGTGAAGGACTCCTGCACTCGTAGACTGAGAGGACACATTTCCATCTAGATGGCAGCTTGTTGTATTCGTTGTGTTGGAAAATCACACCACCAGTTAGCGTACATACAGTACACACATCTAGGTCGTTACCATAGAAACCAATACAGATAGTTAGAAAATGCCTGAAAAACCAAATACATGAATTACAAGCTGGAAAGGCAGTCCTATACATAGGAATCTTTAACAACAAGTGCCTACAGTCTGAACACAATCAGATGCCTTTAATTAGCTCAAACTGGCAAACAAATTAATTATTATTACTAATAATAGTAATACAAAAGACTTATAGCGCTTCTCAAAGTCCTCAATGACGCTTTACATACAAATAAAACAAAACAAGCAGTGATCAACTCATTTTTGCAATAACAAAAAACCTGTTGATTTTGGCATGGGCCCGAGACTACAAATATATATATATATATACAGCAGACAGCCTGAGCGAGGACATGGGTGTTTAACAGGCAGAAGGGGTCTAATGAGAGATGATATTGAGTTGCATTGTGAAAAATGTAGGATTCTTTCCCCCTGCTGATTCAATATTGACCTTTCTTTTTGTAATCTGTCCCTTGTGAGTCCCCCAACTTCATGAAAGTAAAAGATGAAAACACTGAAGTACCCCTTTAAATGTGGACTGAAATAGAAATGATGTCAAAGACAAAGAGGACAAACTCAACATACAGCAGAAAGGTCTGTGAGTGCACTATGGCAACAAAATCCCCCAAAAACTGCTGTTTGCACTTTTGTTTTGCGATAAGAGGTGGTCTGAGTATCTGACGCCAAAACAAGTGCCAACATTGCACTGCTCCTCCTGTGCCTGGTGTACATTAACATGTTTATTTCAGCTTGTTTTACAGGATAATCTGCAAGTGAAAAATCCTGCAAATGGGCAAGAAACTGTATTTATGCACATCATGGTTTCAACAATACACTGAGGTTTGAAATTATGAATGGTGATGACCATAATCCTGGCTATTGCTTTGACGACCAAATTGTAGCTTGAGCTACATCAGCGATCTTTAATCTGCTGTAGAGCCGACCCAGACCTCCCTGGGGCCCCATTCAGAATTCCCTCCTACCTGACCCGTGAGCCATGTAAACCATTTGCCATTGCCACACAGTCACACCTGACACCCAAGTGTATTACAAAGTTATTATCTAAAAAACTATTATTAATGTTATCAGCTGCACCAGGCCCATTCAATCTGGATCTCTCAGATTTTCTTTTATACATTTTTAAATATAAAATACTATTTATACTATGGCTTGGCTAAATACTTGATGTTTCTTATTTACTAAGAGATCCATATTGCCCAGTATGCCCACGTCTAAGCTAATCAACATTTTTAATTAAATATTTAACAAATAGTCAATGTCAATGCATTGCTTTCCATCTTGACTGAGAAACTAGATAATCATTGTCTTGTTTTGAAATCATCACGCCCAACCATTGTCTGGACCGGTCCCCACAAAGGTTGCTGCTGGAAAGCACAAGTTTCATTTGTGCATGTGTATACAGTATGAATGCATGGTTACATGCAACCGAAAGGGGGAGACAGGGCCCTTGCGCAATTTGCAAATTGCATAGTGAGCATATGGTTTCACGTTTTTTTAAACAACCTCTTTCCCTCAGTCTCCTTTAATCCTCCTTTCAAGTCTTTCTTACAGGTTGGACTGTGATTTTGGAAAAGGCTTCTATAACCACCAGTTAGTTTTTGTGCAGTTACCTATTTTCATTATTTAGAGGTCAGATAAAACACCTGGGGTGCTTTTTCCCGGTGTACAACTGACCATCTCTGTACTCGCTCTCTCCATCTGTGGGTGCAGGCAAGGGATCATTTATTGACTTGTGCGTGCGTGCGTGCATGTGTATGAAAATGCAGAGGACAGTACCTAAGCTTTATAAGACAAACAGCTTTTCACATGGCCTGGTTTTAACAATTAACCATTCATCCCCCCTTCCAACAGCAGTTCTACCTCCCTGAGTCTGATACAATCAGTACTGTTTAGGTTCAATCAAGCTAACAAAACTAATTCTCTCCTTTCCAGAGTCTGAAACTCAAGTAGCAGCACGTATCTCGGCCTGTCTGACTGACATTTCTTCTTGGATGTCCACACATCATCTGCAACTCAACCTTGACAAGACTGAGCTCCTTTTCCTTCCAGCGAAAGGCTCTCCTACCCAGGACCTGAATATAACAATAGACAACTCTGTGGTAGCCCCCACCCAGACTGCTAGAAACTAGTGTGACACTTGACGACCAACTCTCCTTCACTGCCAACATTGCTGCAACTACCCGATCATGTAGATACATGCTGTATAACATCAGAAGGATACGTCCCCTTCTAACGCAGAAGGCGGCTCAGGTTCTGGTTCAGGCTCTAGTCATCTCACGTCTAGACTACAGCAACTCCCTCCTGATTGGCCTGCCTGCATGCTCCGTCCGGCCCCTGCAGCTCATTCAGAACGCAGCAGCTTGACTTGTCTTCAACCTCGCCCAGGGTCGCCTCACACTACACCGCTCCACCGCTCTCTTCACTGGTTACCAACTGCTGCCCGCATCCGCTTCAAGACACTAGTACTTGCATACAGGGCCACGAACGCATCAGCCCCAGCATACATCCAGGACAAGGTCAAACCCTATACCCCAACCCGCCCACTCTGCTCTGCATGAGCCAACCTGCTTGCTGCCCCCTCACAGCGAGGGACAACTAATCACTCGACGAAATCCCGACTGTTTGCGGTCCTGGTTCCCAAATGATGGAATGAGCTCCCTATTGACATCAGGATGGCCGAAAACCTACACATCTTCTAAAAACACATCTCTTCTGACTATACCTTGGATAAACATGAACAAAAAACATATATATATATGTATTAGGGCTGTCAAAATAACGCGTTAATTCCGATTAATTAACCTGAGAAAAAATAACGCGTTAAAAAAAATAAGGCAGATTAATCCATTCCATATTGAGGTTTGACCCGGAGCCGTTCTAGCACCATTGGACTGTAAAATGAAGGAGGAGACGAGAATGTTCTGCCTGGATCATTAACTGGAACATTTACAGTCAGGTCCATAAATATTGGGACATCGACACAATTCTAATCTTTTTGGCTCTATACACCACCACAATGGAGTTGAAATGAAATGAACAAGATGTGCTTTAACTGCAGACTTTCAGCTTTAATTTGAGGGTATTTACATCCAAATCAGGTGAACGGTGTAGGAATTACAACAGTTTGTATATGTGCCTCCCACTTTCTAAGGGACCAAAAGTAATGGGACAGATTAACAATCATAAATCAAACTTTCACTTTTTAATACTTGGTTGCAAATCCTTTGCATTCAATTCCAGCCTGAAGTCTGGAAGGCATAGACATCACCAGACGCTGGGTTTCATCCCTGGTGATGCTCTGCCAGGCCTCTGCAACTGTCTTCAGTTCCTGCTTGTTCTTGGGGCATTTTCCCTTCAGTTTTGTCTTCAGCAAGTGAAATGCATGCTCAATCGGATTCAGGTCAGGTGATTGACTTGGCCATTGCATAACATTCCACTTCTTTCCCTTAAAAAACTCTTTGGTTGCTTTCGCAGTATGCTTCGGGTCATTGTCCATCTGCACTGTGAAGCGCCGTCCAATGAGTTCTGAAGCATTTGGCTGAATATGAGCAGATAATATTGCCCGAAACACTTCAGAATTCATCCTGCTGCTTTTGTCAGCAGTCACATCATCAATAAATACAAGAGAAGCAGTTCCATTGGCAGCCATACATGCCCACGCCATGACACTACCACCACCATACTTCACTGATGAGGTGGTATGCTTTGGATCATGAGCAGTTCCTTTCCTTCTCCATACTCTTCTCTTCCCATCACTCTGGTACAAGTTGATCTTTGTCTCATCTGTCCATAGGATGTTGTTCCAGAAATGTGAAGGCTTTTTTAGATGTTGTTTGGCAAACTCTAATCTGGCCTTCCTGTTTTTGAGGCTCACCAATGGTTTACATCTTGTAGTGAACCCTCTGTATTCACTCTGGTGAAGTCTTCTCTTGATTGTTGACTTTGACACACATACACCTACCTCCTGGAGAGTGTTCTTGATCTGGCCAACTGTTGTGAAGGGTGTTTTCTTCACCAGGGAAAGTATTCTTCGGTCATCCACCACAGTTGTTTTCCGTGGTCTTCCGGGTCTTTTGGTGTTGCTGAGCTCACCGGTGCGTTCTTTCTTTTTAAGAATGTTCCAAACAGTTGATTTGGCCACACCTAATGTTTTTGCTATCTCTCTGATGGGTTTGTTTAGATTTTTCAGCCTAATGATGGCTTGCTTCACTGATAGTGACAGCTCTTTGGATCTCATATTGAGAGTTGACAGCAACAGATTCCAAATGCAAATAGCACACTTGAAATGAACTCTGGACCTTTTATCTGCTCCTTGTAAATGGGATAATGAGGGAATAACACACACCTGGCCATGGAACAGCTGAGCAGCCAGTTGTCCCATTACTTTTGGTCCCTTAGAAAGTGGGAGGCACATATACAAACTGTTGTAATTCCTACACCGTTCACCTGATTTGGATGTAAATACCCTCAAATTAAAGCTGAAAGTCTGCAGTTAAAGCACATCTTGTTCATTTCATTTCAACTCCATTGTGGTGGTGTATAGAGCCAAAAAGATTAGAATTGTGTCGATGTCCCAATATTTATGGACCTGACTGTACTTGTCTGCTCTTCTCTCTGATGCTCTGAAACAGACAGGCAACACAAACACCGCTGCACATGACGCTAGTTAACACTATACTCAACAGCAGCTAACGTTAGCCTTCCGCTAGCTAGTAACACTATACTCAACAGCAGCTAACATTAGCCTACCGCTAGCTAGTTAACACTATACTCGACAGCAGCTAACGTTAGCCTACCGCTAGCTAGTTAACACTATACTCGACAGCAGCTAACGTTAGCCTACCGCTAGCTAGTAACACTATACTCAACAGCAGCTAACGTTAGCCTACCGCTAGCTAGTTAACACTATACTCGACAGCAGCTAACGTTAGCCTTCCGCTAGCTAGTAACACTATACTCAACAGCAGCTAACGTTAGCCTACCGCTACCTAGTTAACACTATACTCGACAGCAGCTAACGTTAGCCTACCGCTAGCTAGTAACACTATACTCAACAGCAGCTAACGTTAGCCTTCCGCTAGCTAGTAACACTATACTCAACAGCAGCTAACATTAGCCTACCGCTACCTAGTTAACACTATACTCGACAGCAGCTAACGTTAGCCTACCGCTAGCTAGTTAACACTATACTCGACAGCAGCTAACGTTAGCCTACCGCTAGCTAGTAACACTATACTCAACAGCAGCTAACGTTAGCCTTCCGCTAGCTAGTAACACTATACTCAACAGCAGCTAACGTTAGCCTTCCGCTAGCTAGTTAACACTATACTCAACAGCAGCTAACATTAGCCTACCGCTAGCTAGTTAACACTATACTCGACAGCAGCTAACATTAGCCTACCGCTAGCAAGTTAACACTACACTCAACAGCAGCTAACAACAGACAACACAGACGGTGCGTTCAATGAAACTGGTAAACTACAGTCTTGTGGTGCTTTTGAAGTTATTGTTAAATGTCCTTTTCCCATCTGGTGGTTGTTTTTGTCGTTCAACAGCAATTTATTAGTGAAATAAGTTATTGTTATAGTTATACATTATTATTAAATCATTTCATTTTGACCATATGGCCTTAGCAATAAACAAGCCGTTCTTTAATGTCACCGACTGTTGTTTAGTACCATTTTTTTCTTTTCTTTTTTTACTTTCTTAAAGCGCCCATATTATGCTCATTTTCAGGTTCATAATTGTATTTTAAGGTTGTACCAGAATAGGTTTACATGGTTTAATTTTCAAAAAACTCCATATTGTTGTTGTACTGCCCAGCTCTCTCTCACTGCTGCAGATCCTCTTTTCACCTGGTCTCTGGTTTAGCTACAGAGTGAGACCTCTTTTCTTCTTCTGTACTATCTTTGATTGCACATGCTCAGTAGCTCAGATGTAGATCATGTCAGCTTTCTCCACCTTCAGTCAGTTACAAGGCAGGATTAGCTGGGAGACTTCTAAATGAGGGCGCACATGGAAGTAGTTCTTTTGTAGATTATGGTGAACTGGTGTGTGTTGTAGCAGTGCTTTGCTATTGAGAACGAGGTATCATGCTAGCGTTAGCGTTAGCATGCTAACGCTACGAGCTAACGGTTAGCCAGCTCGTTTCGGCTTGTGACGTCACAAGCCGTGCCTATTTTGACCAGCTCACCCAGAGACTGAAGGCAGGACACATTCAGAAACCGTATCTCACTCAGAACAGCATGGATGGTGTTTTTTCAAAGTTGGTATGCATGTGGAAGCACCAGAGACACAAAATAACACCCCAAATCCCAGAAAATGTGTTTTTTTCATAATATGGGCATTTAAAAAAAGTATCGGTCCAGGCACCGTTAATTATGTATGCGATTAATTTGGATGAATTAATCACAGAGTATGTAATTAATTAGATTAAATTTTTTAATCGAAAAAATACAAATTATATATGTATTTATATTTCTTGAAGCTGCACTTCCATATGAATCTTTGTAGTTTTGCTTAATTAAAGCTAATGTTCTTGCACTTACTACTTGTTGTCTGGAGTTTGCACCTTCAGGGTTGAAAGCACTTAATTGGAAGTCGCTTTGGATAAAAGCCTCAGCTAAATGACATGTAATATAATAATGTAATAATATAAGCTTAATTTGGTTGAGTTCAGCACATGCCAGCTATTTCATAGAAACAACTTGCTATTGATACAGATCCATTCAACTTGAAAGCTTTAGTGCACAACTTTTTTAATATAAAGAACGTCTGTTACATTCAAGCCGTCGCCAAATGAGTTGCTACGAAGCTAATTAAGACTATCAGCTCCACACAACTCTACCTGGATCTCTCAGTAGGACTATGTTTAGAAAATGGTGTCGTCCAGCGACTTTCCCACGCAGAAACTCGAGTGAAGATAATGACCTCTTCTGAAGAGTCCATCATGTTTTTTTAATCCTCTGTGTCCTCCTTGGTTACAAGCAACTGCGTGGGGGTGGTGCGCGATCACAGAAGGCTTGCGTCACGTGGGATGAAACGCAGGCAACAACAGTGTTATTGTCATTACTTAAAAGTCCTCATGGGAGAGACAGAAACTACGCACTATAGCTGTAAGAGTGAGAAAAAGTCTTCACAAAGTAAAGATAGACACAGGAAAGACATAGCAGTTCTTGTTTATCACTGCAGGCTGCAGATGGAGTAAAGTACATGCAACATTTTCATATGAATAAATCTGTGTTGTTGTCCTTTTGTTTGCTGAGGTTTAGCCTGTTAGGGTCCTGCATTGAGCTCACCTCAACTCTAATGAGCTAGAGAGAAACAGTGGTAAAATAAAGATACATGTACATGACGCCGATGTACGAGACACTGCTCAGTATCATGTAACCACACGCAACCTCAGCGTACATTGCAGAGGAAACTAGCTACTCCATCAGTCGGTATTAGTTAGCGATCATTTTTGTTGAGTCTGTTGTGCACTGAAATCGGCGACTAGTATATCAGTCAGTGAAGTTAGCATATTTTATTGTTGTTTGTTATCTTGTAACTGGCAGTGGCTGAGACAGCGTTAGTGGTCATTCAATAATACCTGCTACTGTTACAGTGTGTTTACACTGGCACATTGTTATTACAATTATTTGTATGTATGTATATATATATATATATATATATATATATATATACACTATATATATATATATATATACATACAATGACAAATATATATACAATTACAAATATATATATTTGTAATTGTATATATATTTGTCATTGTATGTATATATATATTATATATATAGTGTATATATATATATATATATATATTAGGGCTGTCAATCGATTAAAAAATGTAATCTAATTAATTACATACTCTGTGATTAATTAATCAAAATTAATCGCATACATAATTAACGGTGCCTGAACCAATACTTTTTAAGAAAGTAAAAAAAGAAAAGAAATAAAAAGGGTACTAAACAACAGTCGGTGACATTAAAGAAGGCTTGTTTATTGCTAAGGCCATATGGTCAAAATGAAATGATTTAATAATAATGTATAACAATAACAATAACTAATTTCAGTAGTAAATTTCTGTTTAACCACCAGATGGAAAAGGACATTTACAATAACTTCAAATGCACCACGAGGCTGTAGTTTACCAGTTTCATTGAACGCACCGTCTGTGTTGTTTCTCCGACGGCAGCTGCAGATTGTTACATCCCGGTGTTGAATCCTCTACAGTAAAACACAGTCACACTTTACACCGTTTAGTGTTAGCTGTCAGCATTTAACCCTGTTTAATCCAGCTACTAGCTAGCTGTAGGCTAACGTTAGCTGCTGTCGAGTATAGTGTTACTAGCTAGCGGAAGGCTAACGTTAGCTGCTGTTGAGTATTGTGTTACTAGCTAGCGGAAGGCTAACGTTAGCTGCTGTTGAGTATAGTGTTAACTAGCTAGCGGAAGGCTAACGTTAGCTGCTGTTGAGTATTGTGTTACTAGCTAGCGGTAGGCTAACGTTAGCTGCTGTCGAGTATAGTGTTACTAGCTAGCGGAAGGCTAACGTTAGCTGCTGTTGAGTATAGTGTTAACTAGTGTCATGTGCAGCGGTGTTTGTGTTGCCTGTCTGTTTCAGAGCATCAGAGAGAAGAGCAGACAAGTAAATGTTCCAGTTAATGATCCAGGCAGAACATTCTCGTCTCCTCCTTCATTTTACAGTCCAATGGTGCTAGAACGGCTCCGGGTCAAACCTCAATATGGAATGGATTAATCTGCCTTATTTTTTTTAACGCGTTATTTGTTCTCAGATTAATTAATCGGAATTAACGCGTAATTTTGACAACCCTAATATATATACATATATATATATATATATATATATATATATACTGACATATATATATTATATATATTTACGTATTCTTGATACCCCTAATTTCGCCCAGCGCCCTGGTGATATGGAAATCCCGGCAGACGGATACTTTATCAATGCCAGCAGAAAGTCACACTTAAAAGCATTGGGTAGTTGATTCTGTAGTAGTGCTGACAGAGTGGGCGGTGTCTCTCGCTACGTTCAGGGCAGCTGATGGTGGGATAAACAATAACAAAGTTTCCCTGTGTAAATTCCCTCGTCAGATAATATGGACTGAGACTTGCGGCTAACAGTTCGATATCCCTGATACAGATGCTTTCTTTAATGGTAATGAGCCTGGGGTTACACTACCTGTTGTTTAGAAGCACCTCAGCCCCCTCTCCGTTCTTCTTACCGCTCCTACCAAGCTCTCTGTCCACCTGTACTGTCTGAGAGCCGGTGATGGTCCGTTTGCGTCAAGAATAAGACCCTGCAGCCATGTCTCTGTGGAGCACATAACGCCGCATTCACAACACAGAAGACGGAACCGCAACATGAGAATGTGGACGTTTGTGTCGCGGTTCCAGTCTCGGTTTCAGAGCCGTTACACCCCTAGTTCCTTTATATAATTACATTCCACTGTTTCTACAACACTGTTCTTTCTTTCTACTCCACAATCATCGCTTTCTGTAAATGTGTCATGTCTGAATAAAAGCGTAAGGAACAAACCGTAACAGACACTTGTGTTTGAATTACCATGAATGCCATGACTTTGGCAGCTTGATGAAGCCAGCAATGTTACGTATCCCATGTCATTCAACTGCAGCACCTCAACAGCTGGCTGTCCCTCGAAGCTTCTACACTTCAAGGGTTATTCCAAAGATTTGGTTTCAGGGTGGGCTATCCCAAAGCACAGGAACTGATGTGTTTTCTTGCTTCTTTTGTATTAGCAGAAGAAAGATTGGCAGTGAGAGCTACCAAGGATGAACAGACAAAGTAAAGAAACCGGAGAAGCTCAAACCTTTTTGAAGAAAATGCAAGTACTCCGTAGACAGTTTCATTGACAGGTGAAGGAAAGTGAGCAGAAACACTAGGCTACAGCAAAGGAAGTTGATGTCAAACTAAAGGAGAACTTTTGGATAAGATATCCAGGACAGCAGGCTTCCTTTGCTCTGCTTTGCCTCAGACCAACACAGTATACTGTACTTGATATTTACAAGGCCCCTTAGCTGTAATACCTCAAGGCGCCAGAGCGCTTCTTCACCATGTGAACATACAGCACATTCCAGCGTGAACACATTCAGCCTCTCTGGCTGACAGATCCACAGCTCAGCTCCTCTCGGCCAACTGAATCACCATCTTGTTCCCAGCAGCAGCTGCAGACATACTGCCGTTAGTCAGCTCAGTTAGGTGGAGCTCTGATGTAATGGCCCAGACAGGATTAATTGAATATGCTGCTTTAACAGAGTGGGCAGAAAGCTGAAGGTTGCAAAGACTCGCTCAACCAAGGAGACTCCCCTCAGAGCCTGAGCTGACCTCTGGATCAATAGGCCAGAGGGACAGACAGCATCCCTCATTCTCCAGAAAGCATATGGAGCCAATGGCTGTTCTCTCTGCTAATCTCATCTAGGGTTGGGTATGGTTGTTTTTCTTCCCGATACCGGTGCTAAAGCGATACTTTTAAAACGATGCCGGTGCCTTAACGGTGTGATTTAAAAAATAAAAATACAGCACAAAACGACAGTCGGCGACATTAAAGAATGACTTGTTTATTGCTAAGGCCATATGGTCAAAATGAAATGATTTATTAATATTGTAATAACAATAACTTATAACAATAACTTATTTCACCAGTAAATTGCTGTTAAACGACAAAGTTTAACTACCAGTTAGCTTCCAGTTTCAGTGAACGCACCGCCTGTGTTTTTTTGACAACGGCAGCTGCAGACTGCTCCGTCTCGGTGTAATGTAGTGAAACACAGTCACACTGTTAACGTTTAACGTTAGCTGTCAGCATTTTAACCCTGTTTAATTCAGCTGCTAGCTAACGGTAGGCTAATGGTAGGTTAACGTTACCTGCTGTCAAGTGTAATGTTAACTAATGTCACGTGCAGCGATGCTTCTGTTTCCCGTAACGTCTGTTTCAGAGCATCAGAGAGCAGAGCAGGCATTCAGTGGCACCGAAATGAGGCACCGAAATCCGCGTTGCTGTTCAGTCCGGTAGATACCGGTCGTTTAGGCACAGGTGCCATATTAGCACCAGGTTTCAGTACCCAACCCTAATCTCATCTCTACTACGCACACATAAACACACCATGTACTATCTGCAATAAATCACCATCAGAAGACAAAGATGGTAAGATGGTAAGACGGAACAATGCAGCATATTAACGTTGCCACAACCCGGAGCAGGAAAATGACCTGCTGCTGTCATTAGAGCTCATTTTAGCTCTGTTGCTGCTGCTGCTAGCCACTTCACTGGGAGTGCTTTCATTTACATATTTTACACTAGATTGAAATGGCAAAACGTTCCAGCCCAGCTGTTCCTGTGTCCATATTGGTACTGATGAACTGAATTAGCAGGCTACATCTGGAAGAGCAGGGTCCAGGTCCTATAACGAGAGAGTTGAGACTAAATAGGTTGTGGCTGTTATTTAGGTGAGGCTGTTGTGAAGCAAACTGTTGGCGTTTCTCTTATCTGCCTTTACAGTAAAAGGCAAACAACTCACTCTTGTCCCCCCCCCCCCAGTTTGGTATGGCTGTCCTCATGTGTTACTGTGTGTCTTGTGTTTGTGTGTACAGAATGTGCATGTGTCTGTGTTCAGGTGCTATAAAAGTGAGCACACTGTCACCGTAGCAACTCAAGTGTGCTGTCACGTTAAAGAGCTATAGAGAGTTATAGAGCACCCATTTCCGTCTCCTTCTCTGGTTTTCATGTCACTAGTACATGAACGCACTGACCATCTATCCACCTGTACAAAAATAAAAGGACGAGACTGTGACTGAGGGAACATACAGATGATTCAGAATGGCACGTTTATGTAAAAGAGTAATCCTTCCTTTTAAAATCCTTTTAAGGTGAGATGTAAACATTAATGGCGTCCTCCTCAGCTGAGCTGTAACTTTAGCTAGCTAGTTAAATTGCATCTTGGTGACAATTTAACCTACTAAGCCCCCCCCAGACAAGTTGCACTACCCTACCCCACCCATACTGTTCTATTTATTTATTTACAGATGTCCATACTGTAATTACACCTATACATAACCATATTCTACTGCTCTTCATACTATTCATCCTGTACATACACTTATTCTCACTACTCTTATAATGTTACCACACTGCACATAGCTGTACATACTGTACATATCTGTCTATATGGTTCATTCAGTATATCCATATTTATTCTGTTTTTCTTATGATATATTCTGTTAATACACTGCATATATCTATATTATTCTTACTACTAGTATAATGTCACTGCTACTACATTGCACATATCTGTACATTTTGTTCATACATTCTTCATGTTACATAACCATATTTATTCTGCTCTTATAACACTGCAATATATTTCTATCTATACTTGAATATCACATTGCACTTTTCTGCTTTTTTTGTACTTCTGGTTGGACGCAAACTGCATTTGGTTGTCTTTGTACTTGTACTCTGCACAATGACACGAAAAGCCAAGTGCCACCTAGTTCCATCATATTGGAGGAAGGCAGACATCTCTACGGCCGATATCTCCAGCACTGAACTCACACCAACACAATCTAGACTGATAAATAGCACTACAGGTAAAAGGAAAAATACATTTTGATTTTGGGGTGAACTGTCCCTTTAAGGTCAATGTTTAACCACTTTTTGAAAAAACAATATACAGTACATACACCACATGCACTTTTGCACTTTGATGCACAAACATCTTAATGAGTTTAAATCTGAGAATCTGGGAGCAGTTGAGAAGCTAATCAGAAGAGGTGGCTGCATTTTGCATGTTGCCGCGGCAAGGAGCCATGGAGACAAGACGGAAATAGATACAGGCGCTGAGGAAAAAGCAAACATTAGCAGAGCTGAGAAAACAAAGCTTGATGTGTGCATGGACATGATGTGCCTGCACCAAAGAACATGCTTGGTTACATAAGGACAATGTATATTCAGTTTCCACTGTACTGTGTTGTGTCCCTAAAGCACAGCCCCCTCCCTGGCTCAACCACTCGTATATTAAGGGCATAGTGGTTCTGCTCCCTTTCGCTGACTGCTGTGTAGGAGTCAAATTAGAGTGAGCTGATCCAGTGTGGCATTGCTGTGAAGGCTTGAGTGGAGAAAAGAGCAAAGAAGGAAGAAGGACAGAAAAGAGGGGGAGTAACGGTGAGGAGTGGGAGAAGTGGACTAAGTTAATGGATGGAGGATATTACATGGAGGACATAATGAGAGGGAGGGACAGCTTAATGAGGGGGGTGATAGGTTGGTAGCAAAGCTAACGGGTTATATGGAGCACAAGCTCTCTTACAGTGGGGAGATAGGGACATCATAATCCCTGTGGCCTTATAAGTAATTACTATGTGATAGAAAAAGAGAATGGTAAGACCTATCTACTGTCAGCAGATTTGGAATAAACTCCCTAACGGTTCTTTCACTGCACCATGCTTTTATGTGTGTGTGTGTGTGTGTGTGTGTGTGTGTGTGTGTGTGTGTGTGTGTGTGTGTGTGTGTGTGTGTGTGTGTGTGTGTGTGTGTGTGTTTGCTGTACTCCCCTTTTAAACTTTGAATGGTTGACTTTCAGAGTGAGAGCATTTGTGCATAGTGAGAGCATTTTTTCCTCGGTGTTTATGAATACATAAAACGAGTGTGTTTACCTCCTGTGTGTGTGGATCATGAGACAGCAGGAGGTCTGGACAGTGTGTTCTGCATGCAGGCATGCTTTTATCTTCCTGTCCTACAGATACACAGCAACCAGCCTGCTCTCCTTCAGTCTGGTACAGGATTTATACTCATTTGCATTGTTAAGTTGAGCAACAACAAGTTAATAAACACCAGCATTATGTGTCCCTGTAGATCACTAGCTCCATTTTTATTTATTTATTTTACCTTTATTTAACCAGGAAGAGACTCATTGAGGTTAAAAATCTCTTTTTCAAGAGTGTCCTGGCCAAGACAGGCAGCAGTACAACCACACATACAGTACATACACACACATACAGTACATACAACCACACATACAGTACATACAACCACACATACAGTACATACAACCACACATACAGTACATACAAACACACATACAGTACATACAAACACAGAATACACTAAAACACCAAAAAAACATAAAACAACACACACAGCAAAGCTTTCAAAGTCAACCACAATCCTACACACATCAGGCAGAACATCTGCAGCCAGATGTTCTGCCTCCAAGTCAATCATCATCCTCTTAAAAGCGACCAATGAGACCAGCTCAGTAAGTTTCATGGATTTCTGTAACTTCCAGGCAGAGGGAGCAGCAAACTTAAAGCTGCAATACGGCATGCTAACATTTTAGCATGCAGTGTGCTGAGAAAAAGCAGGCCACAAGGACTATCCAAACTAAGTCTACTGACCTGAGAAAATTCATTTGTTGCTGTTTTTATTTTTGGAGCCATGTTGCACACAGTTTCAACATCTAACTTTAGCTCGAACAGGGAAAGTAGCCCACGCTTGAAAAAAATAGTACATTATATTTTTTACCAATCTCTCAAACAAAACTACACCCTAAAAACAGCTGGGTTATTTCATCTACCCAACCGCTGGGTTATGAAATGTTTTACCCATTATGGGTTATTTATATGGAATTTGGGTTATTTTGTGCAACTCATGCGTTGAGTCAAAATCCATCAACCCAACATACATCGGTTGACTCAGCACGTGGGTTGTTTGTGCTTCGAACATCATCACATCATCACCAGAGTCCACCAGAGTCCACACACCGAGTGCTCGTCACAGCAGAGAACCTGACTGGTCATCCAGCGAGGCAAATACATAATAAAAGGTTTGTGTACACTAGCTACATGTCTAATTCACATTGTCTGTGTTGCGTTACCTATTAAAGTAGTATCTTTATATTGTCGAGGCTAGTTGGTTGGTTTGGCTAACAACGTAGCTAACGTTAGCCATTTAGCCGTTATCATGGAAGCACGGATAGCCTACAGCTTATCTGTTTGGTCTGAATTATATTAATGAATTAATGAAACAAGTTCATAATGCCCATGGGCATATGGTCATGTTTATTGAGTTCACCAGGCTAATTTGCCAGCTAGTTTCAAGCTAGCCAGGTGATTCGCAAGTTAGCTAGTTTACTAGCCAACAGGCTGTCAGTTAGTTATATTTTATATATAATATATATAATATATAATATTTTAACTGGCTATAAATGAAGCACTTGTTTTTCCTGAAGCTTTTAATGTGAAATGTGAAGGCATAACACAGTGTTAAAGTATGTAAAAACAGTGAGATAACCTGATATGTCTGACTAAATGCATTTAGGAGCAGTTATTTAAGTAATGTGGTGACCCATAATAGATAAGAACAAATTCTTATTTAAAATGGCGGCCTGGCAAACGACAAGGGCTACTTGAGTGAAGGGTTAAGAAATATATAATAAAAAGTTTGGGAAACACTGCTGTAGACTGTTATACTGACAGTCGTGCCCAGAAGGCTATGCTGTGAGCAGCCACAAATATTCTTGTGAAGTAAAAACAGACAATTTACATGTATGCAATTTGTCATATGAATTGTATCGGGAGAGAGGGAGGATTGTTTTCTCTATATTTTGTGATGCTAAATAAAATGGCTGTTATCTTCACATTGGATTACATTCTGCTGCTAGTCTGCATTGCTTTTGCATGGTGACATCTGAATAGTTAATACAATAGCAATTGTATTTTTGCTTAAGCTGTTTTTGTGTTTGTTTCAGATCAATGGACAGCTTTGTCATTAACACTTTGACAGAGTGGCAGCTGACACACCTTGTCGAAAGATTTAAAGGTAAGAAATATTTGTTTTCCCATCCACAGCATAGCTGAGCTAGTGACTCTACTATGAGGCTGCGGGGTGTGTGTGTGTGTGTGTGTGTGTGTGTGTGTGTGTGTGTGTGTGTGTGTGTGTTTGTTTGTGTGTGCGTGCACAGCTCTGCTGTCTGCTGTCATGTTAACATTGTCAGCCTTGAATATCTTGTACAACTCTGAATATAGCACGGTTAGTTAAGGGTGTGTGTGACATGTTTACTGCCACAGAAACGCAGTGACTGTACTCCGGTACTCTTTTAAATACTTAGAGCTCTGCTGCCTTCCGGCCCAATAATAGGAGGATTAACTAAACTACAAACTAACCTGTAAGTCCTCAAGCACATCTAAAGGGGAAACTTTATTCATTTTATTAACATATCTGAGCCCAAGAATGTGTGCACGTACACATGCATATCCAGGTTTGTTTTACTATACTTTTGGGGACAGGCATCGAATATAGCCTGACAGTATTCGGAAAATAGCCATTCTACAATCTTACAACGTGTTGGTCACTATCAAAGCATCCTGGGCTTCTAGAACACATCAGCAGTGCCACAGGCTGATTACCTCTGTACCACACCACACCGATGCAGTAATTGGTTCTAAAACAGGCACCAACAAAGTATTGAGTGCAGAAATGAACATATTTATCAGAAGGGTGACACTTTTGTATTTTAACCCATTAAATCTACAAAGCATTTGCAGCCCACCTATCTGACCACCTAACCTGCCTATCGGCCAGATAGCACAGTCAGATAGGTGGGCCGCACACATTTTCTGAGTGTGTTTATTGTAATGATAGATCATCAATCGATTTATGGCTTTTTAGGTCAATTGAGGTCTGAATCATTTTTTTAATTGTTTTCTGTAATGTGAGCTATATGCCATAACCATCAAGACTTAATCAAAAAAGGTTTGGAATATTTTGTTATGTGCAATGAAATGTAGACTATTACAGTTCAACTTTATGAATTAGAGATGCACTGAATCTTTTCCAAATTGTAAAGCTAACTAGACTTTATCATAAACAATCATTTCTCTAGTGAGGACCAGGAAAATGGTCTTCACAATGTCTATATTTTAATTCTACTATAGTAGTCGGTAGACATTTGGTACTTCTCTCACTCGCACTCTCTCACTTGCTGTCTTGTATTCTTTCTTTTTTAGCCTGGAATAAACATGGTGGAGCATGCAAACCACACCCCCACATCCTGACGCTGGGAAATGATCAGAGTGCATTTCAGGCCTTCGTCATAATAGCTGGACAGGCCCTGGAACAAGAAGCACTGCTTCAGGCCATTGATGTCTGCTTCAAGGCATTCTTTGTCTTTGACATGAAATACCCGAAGCAGTGTGAACATGTGTGGGAATTCATACAGACTGTAATATATGAAATGCCAGGAGGGGAGTCTAAAATGGTAAAGTTTATTCAAAGTAGAATACTTGCTTGCAAGTAGAGCTAATGGCTCTTAATAATAACGTTTTAATAGGAATTTGAATTTCTTGAATGTGTTCACTATAGACCTGTTGACTGTTGGCCTATTGAATGTTCAGCCAGTTCATTCATAATTGTTGCGTGTACCTGAGTGATATGAACTGCACCAGTTCCACTATATTGTTGATATTAATTAATGTACTATAATAAATTCAAAGATTCCATTATGTTGTTTTCTTTTTGTATTGTTTAAGTGTTTATTGCATAATATATGCATAAATCTAGCATGTATTCTGTTCTAGGTTTGTAGTTTAACGGTTTTATAGCTATGGGTAGTCTATTGCTATTTATTTTCTTAAATTGTACTGTAATGTGTTAGAATTAATCTACCCAGCATTTGGGTAGAATATTTAACTCATCTGTTGGGTTAAAAATGACCAACCCATCTTGCTGGGTCAAATTAACTACTGTTGGTCCGGTGCAATATTGATCCAGCGAGTGGGTTATAAAACAACCCAAGTTGGGTTATTTTTAACCCATCATTTTTCTGTGTGTACCTCACTTGACAAGTTCAGGTTCAGGTTTATTGTCATAGGAACAACCAATAATTCATACATTGATATTCATGTACTAAATATCCCAACTAGGGCTGTGGCTATCAATTATTTTAGTAGTAGTTGTATTTTCTGTAGCATTCTACCGATTATTCCATCGATCAATGGCGTAATCGGATTAGAAATACTTTTGCTTTATTAAAGAGTTATAGTAAATATCCAACAGAGAAAATAAGACAGGTCTCTTAAAAGGAACAACTTATTGAGTTCTCCAATAAAAAAAAATTAAGTTTTTTACTGTTTTGTACTAAAAAGAAATGATATAAAGTAAGGACCACCAGTCGTCAATCAAAGTGTTACTTTGGAGCACCGCTGCCAATTCTATATTTAAAAAATGTCACTCATCTTGTCAGAGAGAGATGGCCCGTCATTCCAACAGCGCTGACTGACAGACATATGTTATATCAGGTTTTAACTTCCTCCTAACTTTGACAGGAAGGAGCTCCATTCTGTTTGTCTCGTGAGAAAAGATTGCAGGCTAACGTCACACTGAGGCCAGCATCGAACCGCATCAATCTAACAGAACGGTGCACACTTTGCCTAGCAATTGACTGAAATGATAGTTATGAGTGTGTATGGAAGGAAGTAACCAATGCTTGCTGAGACAAAAAGAGATGAAGAAAGGAAGTAAAAAGTGAGGAGTGGAAGGGAAAGCGTGGGAGTTGAGATTGGAGGTGAGGCTCTTCAACTAGAAAAAGAAAATCAATGACACTACTGTACCTTCAGGTTAGAATCCCAGGCAGGAAACCCTCGTTGATTTCTCAGCACTGCAATTCAGTTATCTGTGAAGTCAAGAAAATAACACTAATAACTCAACACCACAGAGCATAATCACACACTAACTCTGCAGCTCTGCAGGGGAGACTTTCTTTTGCCTTCAGGGCTAACCCTTCCCTTTACCCAGAAGGAAAACAAGACACGGGAGCTTTACTTGGGTCTGGAGGAGCTGCAGTGTTTATTTATTCATGGACAAACTGAAACCTACACTGTACATTTACTACCACTTGACAACTTTACTGCTAATTTCTTCTCTGCTCCGAACGCCAACACCACTTAAACCCCGGCATTGGCCATGGCCATTTTCCCACGGTGGCACTGCCAGCATCAGAGCTTGCGTGTGGCATTTTACAAGTTGTTTTCTTCATCTACTCTTATCCACATATGTCATGTCAACCCGTTCTCACTCCCAACTCGTCAAATACAGACGTTTGGGCAGTGGCTCTCAGCATCAGATACGACGCAAAAAGCACCCTTCAGCATCTGTATGGAACGCACCGGGCAGAGCAGCAGCTGGAACACGTTGCTGTAAGATGACGTAGTATGAAGAGCAACAATGTTAGCAAGTAGTATGAAAGACCGAAATGCTGCGTAGGGAGGTTGGTTGGGGTGGTGGACGGGTCAAACAACACAGGACTTTCCCTCAGGAGACCAGGGTTTGTGCGATCCCATCAGTGAGAACAACTCCTATATGGACACGTACCAATACACTACCATGGTAACAACATCCACAAAAGATATGACCAGTCAGTCAGTGTTTAGGCAGCAGCGTGTGTGTCGTGTATGGTCACGTGAGTATCAGAAGTGTAGAGGGTTTCAGAGCAGGCAGACTTTAAGAAGCGATTGTACAAATTATATTTTGTAACTTAATCACTAGTTAATCACTAAAACATGTTTTATGTATTTCTTCTTATGCTCATTTAACTTTGTATGTTTCAAACATAAACCTTGATAATCAAGCAAGTAGACTCATGATACCATTATATCGCAGTATTGTAAATCGCAATCGCAATATGACTTTTTCTCCAAATCGTGCAGCCCTATGTAGGAACAAAATAATAATAATAATTTCATTTACATTGCAATGTCGGTTTGAATTTGATCAATGGTTCAGCCCTACTGCACAGCCCAAATAGCAGACAGACAAAGTTAGCAACTAGCAAACTAAAGAGGACCAAACATCCAACAGCTACAAAGCCAAATATTTTAGTCTGTGGAGACCAAAGTTGAGTGAATACTTGACTGGTGGCCAGAAATAAGACACAACTTTGTCTGGTGTATGGGTAAGTTGGGCGGGGCACAATACAATGTTATCACAATACTAATGTCAAGATATGATATAGAGCTGGGCAATATATCGTTATTATATCGATATCGTGATATGAGACTAGATATCGTCTTAGATTTTGGATATCGTGATATGGCATACGTGTCTTTTCCTGGTTTTAAAGGCTGCATTACAGTAAAGTGATGTCATTGTCTGAACTTACCGGACTGTTGTAACTGTTCTATTATTTGTCTTTACCCACTTAGTCATTATATCCACATTACTGATGATTATTTATCAGAAATCTCATTGTGTAAGTATTTTGTGAAAGCACCAATAGTCAAAAATACAATATCGGTGCGGTATTGATATTGAGGTATTTGGTAAAAATTATCGTGATATTTGATTTTCTCCATATCGCCCAGCCCTAATATGATATTATTGCGATTTTAAACATATTGCGATATTCTGCAATATATTGCAATTTATTACCTTTTTTACAACTTCAAATTATGTCCACAAAGGAAAACTTTGTCAACATCTGTTTAATCGAAAAAGATAAATTTCTCTGCTTGTTCATCTTACTTCATCTTTCCATCGAGTGGACTGAAAAATCAATTGATTATTCTAGAACAAAACATTTAAATTTTCATGTGCAATTTCTATAATCAGTGTATCTACAGTATTGCCACTGAAAGTATCGCGATACTATGCTGTATCGATTTTTCCCCCACCCCTAGTGTAAGTAGGCAATTGTTGGCTAACATGTTAAAAATAAGACCTAACACGCTCAACTCACATTCAGGGTCCTATTTTAATGATCTGAGGTCACGGCGTGAAGCGCCTGGTGCAGGTGTGTTTAGGGCGTGTACGAATCCACTTCTGCTAGTTTGACGGTGGTAAAAAGGGTCCAGGGTCATGGTTCTAAAGGGTTGTACTTAGTGTCTTCATTAATCAGAGGTGTGTTTTGGGCGTAACATGCAATAAACCAATCAGAGATCATCTCCCATTCCCTTTAAAAGCCAGGCGCGTTTGGACCTTGGAGCATTGCTGTTATGATGTTATTGATATCATAATAGTTGGATAGTTGTAACAGTACTGTAGTTTAAATTGAGCAAAGTTGAGGTCCATGTTTTTCCCTTGGAGTATCTGATGTGGGCCACTGGAGTCCGAAGATATACCTTATATTGTTATGCAATTATAAGTTAGGTTGAGTTTCCAACTTTGCAGTAGAGGAGAGTGACAATCCCCCCCTTAGGGAGAAAGGAATTCATTGAAATGTCATTCTTCCTCCTGCACATCTGTGCTCAGCCTCAGCCTGAACCTAGACAGACTGAAGACAGACAAGTGTGGTAAATATTATTGAGTAAGTGACCTTTCAGATAAGGCCTGGATGGTCTTTATATTCCCTGTCATCATTGTCATGAGGACTGTAACAATAGATCCATCATCATCAATCATCATTTCATGGGCTGGCAAAGGAGTTTAAAAACCTTTTCAAATATGATAAATGATGTAAACAATGCAATAACATCCAAACAGAGACTTTGATTTGTTTATGAGGTAGTCATAGCAAGAAGCAACCATTAGAACCTTCATGCATTTTTGCAGGACTGTTGTATCAGACTGTATTAGTGGTATGTGTACTAATAAACTGACAACTGAGTGTATATTATATTTATTGTTTTCATTGCCCCCTATGTTATCACCACGTTTTGCTTGTGTCTGTGTCACTCACTGGCACTTTGTGGTATTATGTGGTATCATGTCACTAATATTCCTGCAGTATCTCCAGTTTTTTTAATTACCATAGGTTCCTGATCTTCACAATGGGAGGAAGCCTTCAGACAACTGCATGTTGTTGTTTATCTTAACATTTGTAATGGAGGCTTACACACATATTACAGACGCAGAATTCAACGTTACATAGTAGCCTAATATATCCCTACTGAAGTGGCTGGCCTTATATATATATGCTTATGTAGGTTAGCTAATGTAGGCTACTGTAGGCTACTTTAATTAAAACCGCTGTTAGCAATATGGCAAAATAAAGTGTCCCCTCTTTTTAGAATAGTGTTAATATTAGCCTGCAATAACCGTAACCGCACCACTAGCTTAACTACGTTTGTCTCATCAACTATCCGAAGTTTACAGTAGAAAACGGTAGGCTAACTTTCACCGTGTAGCCAAATGTAACGAGTAACGAAATACTGCTAGCTAAAGTAGTAGCATTACTTTTCAACTGAGGCAGTAGTCATGTCAAACCTCTCAAGTGGCTGATCGCCTCTCAGGAAGACCAATAACATTTCCATGTATGTACCTCTCTCTCTCGAGCTACTTCTCCCGTTTCCTTCGCCCCTCTCTCGGTGTGTGCCGCTTCTCCTTCCCCCTCCACTCCTCTAGTCTTTCTGCAGGAGAGATGGAGAGAGGATTTGGATCCAGGCGGAGGAAGATGGGAGGCGAGGCGCGCCGCTTTTAGCTCCCGCCGCACCGGGGGCGCACAGCGGAAGAGCGGGCTGTAAACACGACAGATCTCCGCTCACCGAGCCTCATATATCGTCATTATGTGGGTCAGGGATGAAGTATTCATCTTCAGCTTTCATAAGTTAGCATTCATCCCTGCGATGGTACAATCCGGAGATAGAGGGAGACAGCCTGTGTGTTGTGGTAACCTATATTTGGTGAAGGGGAGCCCGCTGACACTAGTCCATGGATTTGAAATGAGAGCGATATGTTAGTGGGCGTTTATTGGTCTTTCAGTCGATTTAAGGTTATATTTTATAGATGAAATAAATCAAATGTTTAATCTAGCCTATTTATTAAAAGTAACTAGGAATGCCTTGTTGTTTTATATTAAGCTTTATCCTGATGCCAAGCAGCAAGCTCTCTATTTTCAGATCGTCTTTTGACTTTAATAACTTTAGTTCAACACACAGCTCCAGTCTGCACATTATTTTGCAGTCTGAGGCCAGACATCAAATATAGGTTCACACATACACAGGATTGATTTTTTTTATAAGGCTTTAATATACAAATGAAATTATTTTTAGTTTAATTCAACTTTATTCAGCTACACTCATCTATATTGAACAACATAGTCTGTCTACAGACCTTTCACAGCAATTTGACATGTTAAAGCAGAACCAGCACAGGTGTAGGTGTTTTTAACAGTAATCTTAGGTGGCAGGATTTGGTGTTGTTGCTCACTGGAAGGGCTTCCTGGGACACTGGATGGAACAGATGTAAATTAAGTAAGTTATTGGTTTCACCTGTGCTTTTTTCCTGATATGAGTCAAACATGTCAGCCGTGAAGAGGCCTATTATTGCCTTTACAAGCACACTTGTGTCCCTGTTATGACTTGTTCTGGTTTTACTCATATTCACCCAAAAAATAATATGTAACACAAAAAAGGTTACCCATATTTTTGATTCGTACACAGCTGTGTAAGTGTCAAACACTTCATTCCCTGCATTCTGGTGAATTTTTCTTCACCAATTTATGGTGAAAGGCTAGGTGGTGATATAGCCTACCCATTTGTTCCTGTTTCCTGTAATTAAAAAATATATTCTCTGAGTAATTCACGTCTTAGTAAATGAGTTTGTTACAGGCCTACCACGTAAATCAGTAACTAAATAGAGTAAAATGGTAACACAGGATAAGCAATCCTGCTAAAAGGTAACTATAGCCTATCTTGGCAGAGTAGCTGCTGTCTCTGAACCTTAAGCTATAGCTTTAAATCAAACATTTAAATGTATTCAAATAAGAATACATTTATTAGACACTGTGTTCTTTAGGTTGTTCAGTATATCAATGTGACATCATGACTTTGCGTAAACATACAGGCCACTTTCCTGAAGCCAAGTGGCGTTTTATCTGTACACATTTTGAGCTATCAGCGTGTATGTCTATGCTGTATACAGTGGAGGTGAACATACATGCCACTTGGCGTGTTATCGCGTAAACATACACGCCACTTTCTAAAGCCAAGTGCAGACCTGCCAACAACCCTCCACCCACTTGCCCCCCCTAGCCAAATGCTTTGCGTGTTTAATTCAATTCAGTGCCTCAAGCAAGCCAGGCTGGCCATAAAACTTGCCTCCACATGTCCAGGCTACCTCATCACACGTTCTGCACCGTGTGCAACACAGACATCAATATCAGTCACGAAAGGGCAACAGGTAACGAACACAGTCCCACACGCAAATACTGAGTCGAGCCTCCCATGCTCACTAACTTAACGTTACTTCATTTAGAAAATAATTCAAGATTCCGTAGGCTATTCTGAACATCTGAATTTACCGTCGTATTCTGAACATCTGAGTTTACAGTTGGACATGCTTAGGCATGAGACGGGAGGAGCATGAGACAGGAGGTCTCCAGGCTGCAGCCATACACTCTTCCAAATACTCGTGCTGATTAACCTAAGATAAAGGTAACAGTTAGGCTATTCTTTAGCCATTCATCCACTCCATTCCTCAACACAGTAATAAGAATTTATTGTAATCTAGGAGGTAGTCATAGGCGCCGTTACTTACGTTAAAATACTGAGCACCCAGTGCCAGACTGCCAGTAGGCTACATTCATTTAAAATTAAACATTGCAGTTGGTGCTAAGTGGAGCGTCTGTCATAGTGTGCCTAGGCTACTAGACAGGTGGAATTGATTCTTAATTTCCCACGAAGCTGATCGTGGTTACGTGTTCATCTCCAGTCCTATCTGCATTTGTGAGAAGTGGCGTTGTCCTGAGGTGAAAGATAGCCTGCTTTACGGCTTTATTATCGAGTTAATAGGCGTGTGTGTTCGAGTCGGCTGCTGTTCCATTTCCTAAGGTTCGGAAATGCAAACATTTTTTGACTACTTCTTTTTTTTAAAGGATGTGCGCCCGTGAGCACCCACGGAGGAAAACATAAATCGGCGCCTATGGAGGTAGTGATGAGCCAAACAATGTATTTGAATATAAATTACATCTAGTTTTCCTCTGAATGAAGTGTGTGTGTGTGTGTGTGTGTGTGTTTCCAACTATGTGAGAAACCGACTCACGTAATTCATAATATTTGTAACAATATGCAGGAATATGACCTACTCATAGTAGCTTATCATAATCTCCCCCCTCACCTACATTTTCAGATTGCAGACGCCATGTGTATATTATGTATTATCTCATAGGTTTCTCAGTGGTGGGTGGGCAACGGTGGACCGTACATTGGCAGTGGGCTGTCGGGTGCGCAAGGGGGGTGGGGGGTTGTACTCATACTTCTTCAAGTTTGGCAGGTCTGCATGTGGCGTTGAGATCAGTCTGAGTATCTAAATGTCTTAACTTCAGGTTTTAGGTTAAGCCTGTGACAAAGATTAATAACCGGCCTAAAAAGGCATGAAGTTAAGGTTTTAGTTTGGCTAAGAGTCTCCAAATTCTCAACTTCACAGTTTCTGTAGCAACTACTCTCTGCCTTTTGTAAGTCAGCAATGGCCACGATCATCCCCATACACCGTGTCAATTAGGCTGTGTGATTTAGTCTGATAGACAGTCCAGCTTTTGTGTTACTGTCATTGCCTCGAGAAAATCAAGCCCTCCTTATTTTCTCTGCCTGGGTCATTTATTTGCCTCCCATGTGCACTTCCACATCCTCTGCCCCCCTCCTATTTTTTAAAAGCCAGACAGAGGGACTTTGGCCCAGAAATCCTGCTCTGGAGATGAGTACCAATTCGCTGTCAGCACTGCTATCTGCCCTCCTGGGACCTAGCCTGATTACAGCACCATCATTCTCTCTCTTTTAGTTCTGGACACACACACACACACACACACACACACACACACACACACACACACACACACACACACACACACACACACACACACACACACACTCACACACACACAGAGACTGTGGCACAGCTCTCGATCATGCACATCTGTACTTAACAGCTCATCGAATATGCCTTTTCAACTGCATTGTTATTTTCTAAGAGCCTTGAATCTGTGGGGCCTCCTGGCACTATATTTTCAGGCTCTCTGAAGTCTCAGAGTCTGAAACAGAGATGACTGTGGAGATATTGCTGCCGATGACAGCTGGCCAGTCACATAATTGGCTTGTCGACATGCCACTCTCTATCTCTGATGTTTCCATTGGAGCAGAACACTGGTCTGGGGGAAAGGAATCCACTGCTACATCTATAATTCAGCCTAGACTCAAACTGTCTACAGCCAGCAGTTTTTACTCGGCAAAACTTATAGTACTTGGCACAGGTATGAGGTTTGTCAGAAACTGTTATTGCGGGTTTGTTTCATACCAGGTTAACAGAAGCGGTAATTGGGTGAAGGTGTTTTTTAGACTGTGCAAACCAATGCTAAATCTCACTCAGAGGAAATGCCCTATGGTCAACTTACATGATGAGAACTCAAGAACCAAAATGATCCCTCTGTCCCTGGCAGCTCCACTACTGTCACTGTAACTCAACACTACAGTGTGTTTGTTACATAAGAACTGTCTACACCAGCATTTCTAAGTTCCATCTGCAGGTACTCACGGTTACTGGATCAAACCTGTTCTGACGTTACAACTTTGGCTGAAGGTTTCAGTGGTTGTGTAGAGTTATGGCAAATGTGTCTGTTCTTTAAGGAGTGGACCTATACACCCGTCTCTCCATTAGCTCTGCTAAATTTATGCAAATGTATGCTTTTTACCTTTATTTTTTTCCAAATATTAGTTCTACTTTTCTGAATAATATTAGACAATCATAACAAATCGACGCTGTCGGGCGGAAACTTCGTACCTCCATATTTTCATAAATCTCATAAAACACATTCTCATGAATGGGTTTGTCTGATATCGTACGAAAACGCGGAACTGGAAATTTTTATCAGCAATTGAATTTAGCCGATAAAAGGTGACTGTCATGCAGCGACGACCAGGCACCAAAACGACCTGTTAAGATTAGAAAAAAGATCATGGTTTGGATTAAAACACCAGTCCCCTTAAGTAGTGCTGCTGCGGTACAAACACGTCTCCTGGGTGAAAGTCTTGTGTTTTATCCGGGGACACGCTCCCCCTCTTGAACCCAGACCAGAGCGCTCTCAGCAGCCGTGTGGTGCATACAGCAATAAATACGTAGAATACACTGTAAAAAAAAAAGAAGTGATTTCACTGGAATTCACTGTATAATTTTACGGATTTGTTCCGTTTTTTCTACATTAAGCGTTAATGCCATAAAAATACAGAAAGATACTTTTTATTTAAAAAAACCCCATTAAATTAAGGTTGTAGTCAGTAAATTGATATAATGAGATAATGTAGTTGTTTAACAGGATAATTCCATTGCTTAATGATCTTGAAAGTTAAATTACATTGAATTTTATGTGAAAAGACAAAAAAAACAAACATAATTTCACGGTGTGTAAAATTGAGGCATCTTTCTGGTTTTTTTACAGTTAAACCTTAAATTTAATGTAAAGAAACGTTAAAAAACAATCGTGAAAAAACGGTAAAAAGTCTGGCAGCAAAAGTTGCCAAACACTTACCGTGAAATGACAGTAAAAAACCTTATGTTATTCTACAAAGAATTTCTTTTTAAAATACAGATATCTACTGTACATTTTCTGTATTTTCATAGTCCAACTACTGTAGAATTAAAAATAATTGTAATCAAAAAACATATTTAGAGTGTTAAACAAATGTATAAATCTGTGCAAACACTGAAAAATATTGCAAAATACCTTAAAATTACATAATTTAAATGAAAACTGCTGTTTTCATACAGTTTTCTTTGGTAAATTCACAAGATTATTCAATCCATCCACAAGAACTCCCTGTTAAAGTACAGATTTCTGGATGTAAAACACACAAAAATCATGTCAAATTAATGTAAAATGACCCTATTTGACAGCCCATTAATAGTATTTTAAAAGCTTTAGGCATTTATTTGACATGATTATCCAATCTATTTACAGTAAATTCCTGTTTAATACTGGTTTTCTACTGTACAAAAAACAATATGTGATAATAACTTGCAGAACCATTATTTTATAGTCATTACTTTATATAAACATTATTTATCAGTAATTACAATCAACTCTTCAATATGTCTACAGGCTTTTCCCCGTAAATGTATATGGGTTTACTTTATATAAACAATATTGTATAGTGATTAAAAGCAACTATTCAATATATCTACAGACTTATCCCATTAATGTACTGTTCGTTTACTTTGTAAAAACATTTGCAATTAACTATCCAATATATGCATCAGAGACTCTTCAGAGGGTAAATATTGGTATAGGGTCCATTTTAGCTTATTCAATGTGGTCTCATACATACTGTGTGTTAGTGTTTTAATCGGTGTCAAACATCATCATGTCCAGTATCTCTTAATGCAAGTAAATTCTAGCAATAGAGTAGGACTTGTATTTAGCTTTGCAGTTCTTTGAGGAGGGGTTAACAGAGGTAGTGAGACAGGTAGGACCAGCCATACCCGTTTAATGCATTGAATGAAGCTGACATGAACCCTCACTGCATGGCCTCAACAACTCCACAGCACAACCCCACAAGCAATTGTTCTCAATTATGGTTGGATCAATGTAATTACATTAGAAACTACACTACTGTAATATTTTGCAAGCCTATTTATGGTAATACAAACAGTAAAACAACTTGGCAGCACACAAGCTTAAAAAGCTGTTCTGCACCAAATTACCACCGGGGCCAATGCAGACAAAGATGCTGTATTTAGATCTGTCTTTGTAAAAATAAACATTCTTTCACCTAAATATTTGTGGAAACAAAGCCATAGCTTCAGTTATGGGAATGCATAAGAGACAAGAGTCAATCTAAACTACAAGCCTTGGATGTATATGATGTCTATTTTAGTCCGAGTCTGTGATATGCTCTCACTATATGATCATGTTTTGGTGGAATTAGTTGACAAAAGAATCGTGCAGCCACAGTTCACATCACATAGGCCCACAACCCTATAGGCCTACAGGATGAAGATACAGTAGCCTACACAGAGAGCCAGGCAGCCTGCAGCCTGGGTAAGCCTACATCTTCACCATCCTAATATTTTAGGGGACATCTGGTGTTCTTGCCTCATTTCACTTCCGTGCAGGCCATGGGCCTATTTCAGATTCATGGCCCAACATCTTTTTCCATCGACTGCTTACTTTGCTGATGTCTGCGGTGATGTCTTATACTGTGTCCACTCTGGCTTTTGATGTTTGTTCCTGTCTATGTCATGCAAACAGCTCAGAGCATGAGCTTCCCTCTTATGTGGGGTAGAATGGATATTCATGCATGTCCTCATGCAGGCATTTAAGGTACCTTAAATGCCTCACCAAGACCTCGGTGATGTGACCACCCCTGCCTCTGAAATTACACTACAATTTCCATTGACTTGCAATGGTTACACAGGCATTGATGCACATGTTGGGCAATGTGTGTTTCATTTAGGTGTAACATTAATACGTTAAATGGATTGCCTGTGCCACAGCTATGCTACACTTTTATAAGGAGTGGAAAATCAATATTAATGCACACCAGTACCTCAAATGTACCTGCTTGCCTAACTTGCACACCACCTAACCTAACTTGTTCCACTAGTTCCAACCCTTATACAGTTTATATACAGACACAACAGAGCCATACGTGTAATGTCAGATGTTGCTTGCTAGTGTCCTATATCTGTAGTTTAATGTAACAATGGAGCAATCTTGAATTGTGTGCAGCTGCCCATTTAAAGTACGTCCCCTCCTATGAAAGTCATGCCTACCGACAAACAGTATGGACATCTGCAACATTATGCTTATTTGAGAAATTATCTGTGATTTTATTTCAAAACTGAAGGAGTAGCCTTTTCATAAAAGGCTGTTAATCCACTTTAAAAACGTTTTAAGTCTTCCAATACAAGCTCCAAACTGTTTTAGGCAAGGCTCGGTGAATGTCATGAAAATTAGCAATTCAGAAATTTGGGGAAGTTTTTACTGTTTTTCCCAATTCCCCACAGTCAGAAACTAATATGCATGCAGGATGGACCTCTTTGTTATGTATTTGGTGTACTTCAAATAGAATATATAGCATACATGTTCTTTTCCTTATGAAGTTAAAATTGTTGTTAAAACAATTTTCTCTTAATATTAAGACCCAAAGTGAGTCACAGTGTTCAACACAATGCAAGGTCATTGTGCAGTCTACTGCTCCCTCAAATCATTTTGCCTCTCCCCAATTTCTACAGGTCAAAGGGAACAAAGAGTTTTTCATGGGCTGAGATAATATAAGGTGAATAAAGACAGGGAGGACACAGTATGAATAAAGCTTTACATTGGTGTGCTATATATACTGTATTTTTTTAATTTAGCAATAATCAATAATATAGTGAGAGTAGAGGGAGGCAGGAAGTACAGCCCGTTCCGGCAGGGGAGAGTTCTAGCCCGACCCGGCACCTCTCTTTAGCCTGCCTCTCTTAGTTATGCTATTATAATTCTAGACTGCTTGGGAATGTCATTCCTCCCTATGACACAATGAGCTGCTCTTTCATCTCTCTTTTCATTTGTTCCTTTTATGTGCATCCTTCTCCCAGAAATGCTTGTTACTAACCTAGCTCTGGGGAGTTTACTCCCCGGAGTCCTTATGTTTCTTCTTCACCCAGAATATCGAGGTTTCTTCCCGAAAGGGAGTTTCTCCTCGGCACTGTCGCAATAGCTACCGCTAATGGTTGCTCTTGAGGGAATTATTGTAATTGTTGGGGCTTTGTAAATGATAGAGTGTGGTCTAGACCTACTCTATCTTTAAAGTGTCTCGAGATAACTCTTGTTATGATTTGATACTATAAATAAAACTGAATTGAATTGAACTAGCTACATTATATTTGTCAGTTGATTAACGCTAACGTTAATTTAGTAACGTCAACGTTCCATGTTTAACTTAAGTTCCTATTTCCTCGTGCAAACACGGACCTGACAAAGACAGGTGGCAGTTAACTTAGTAACGTTAACTTGCTAAGTAACGTAAGGTTAGTAGTAGACAGTTAGCAGGTCAGCTTGATTAGCTAGGTACTAATACTAGTAATTGAGGAAACGCTCCGTTGCTCCTAACGCTAGGTAGTTAACATCACTGTTTATAACCGGTTTCAATAAGCTATCTCAGCTGACTAACTTTACGTTGGTTCTACTTCATGAACAGTGAACCACACGTTGTAATTAACGATTCCCCCCTGCTTCATTTAAGATTTACAAGTGTAACAAGTTACAACATGACATTAAACAGAGCGTCTGCTTTGTGGATCACAACATCTTAATTTGAACGTGATCGTTATTTTCACTCATGATTCAGTGTGTCCAACTTAACATTATCATTCTGTCTTTCCAGAGAGAATATTTCCATTCTTGCTTTCCACATAAAAATAAATGGACAGGGAATTGAACAAATTCAGAAATAAGATACAGGCTACCAGCTCTATTTATAAGTGTTTCAAATGCTACAGTAATTTTCAAATCTCACCGTAATTCTTTAATCCCTGTTTAGGCAAGATGGAAGAAAGGAGGATACCAAGATAAGAAGATCAAGGAGATAAAGAAAGCTAAAGTAAATAGATGTTCACCATACAGTATCACACGTTATCATCTGTACCTTACCACATCTTTCTCACCCATGTTATGGCTCTCATTCTGTGTTCAGTTTGACAAGGGTCAACAGACCAGGCAGCTCTCCCACAGCCAGCCTGAGAACCTGCTTTACGGTCTGAATAGCCTGGGTGAAGTTGAAGACTCGTGCATCAGATGGCTGAGAAAAGGATAGCCCAGAGCAAGAGGGAGCCCAGCAGAGGCTAAGAAGGAGGCAGCAAAGGAGTTCACAAACCCACATACAGCTGAAGGAGGTACCGAATGACATCTGGGGTCCATTTCAGAAAGCAGGTTTAGTGAAAACTCTGAGTTTGCTAACCCTGAGATGAGGGTAACTCTGGGTTTTCCGTTTGAGAAAGAGAGGTAACTTAACCTCGGACTCTGTGAACCTAACCTGGTCGGGAGCAGGTTTTCTTCTCTCAGTCTCCTCCCTCTGACACAGCGCTCTTTCATTTCCTCATTCATTTATCAGTCTGTATCAGGCGCATTTTAACGCAGTTTGTTATCTGCATGAATAAAAACAACAGGGTTGGTTTATTAACCATGTTAGTCAGACTATGAAACGTTTTTTTCTCAAACATGGCATTTCCTTTTGTAGACGATCCCGTTGATGAAGAAGCTGTATTACTTCTCAGGGAGTTAAACATACGTCTGGAGATGATATTGAAACCCCGACATTTTAATTTTTAGATAACTTCCTATTTGAGCGGTATTGTTTTTCTTCCCAGTCTATCAGTTATGTCGCTTACATAACCTTATCCGTCCTCATATCACTAATGTCACCCATCGTGGACATGCTCTACATCCCAGCACATTCTTTGTGTCACATTACATTTTTTTGCAACGGCAGTTTTCTTTACAACATTGTCTAAGCAGGGCATAGTAGTCAGAAGAGTGTGACTTGCTCTGAAACATTTTTTAAACGTTTTTGTAGTGTTCCCTGGACACAAACCAGTAAGAGCCATTACAAAGATGTTCCACACTATTGCAGGTGAATGATGTAAACCCTTTGAAATAAAAGATTATGAATTATTATCCTGTTAATGATGGTGCTGCAGCCTCAGAATGGGCTTAGTAGGTTTAGGATTTTTATAGATTATAGGTTCAATACCATTTCACCAGTAATATTATACTTATGATTAAATATGATATACACTATATTGGAACTAACGCATTTACTCTAGCAGCAGTTTTCTCCCAGGCAAATCCTCTCTTTTGCAGCAGCCGCTGGGTTGCTTTTAACTAAATACATGTTCAAACTCTCTGTGTGTGCTCATGAGTATTTCCGCCCACCAGTTTGTTTGTGGTTGTTACCATGGTGACTCGTAGTATCATGGCTCCATTCATGCTGCCTGAACCCAAAACTCAGAGTTTTCCATCTCAGGGTAAATCAACTCAGACATCAGGGTTAGACTCAGAGTTTGGTAAACCTCCCTCCTGAAACGGGCCCCTGCAGTGTTAACGGCTGCTTTACCTGGGGCCCTATTTCAGGTAGAAGGTTTAACAAACTCTGAGTCTGACCCTGAACTCTGAGTTGATTTACCCTGAGATGGAAACTCAGAGTTTTCGGTTTCAGAATAGCTGATATGAGTTGGTTCAATCAACTCAGAGTAGGTTCACCACCACAATAAAAAGGCAGCATGAACGGAGCCATGATACTACGATTCACCATGGTAACAACCACAAACAAACGGCTCGGCGGAAATACTTTGCGTGGGAGAAAATTGCTGCTAGAGTAAATACGTATACTCCAATATAGTGTATATCATTTTTAATCATAAGTATAGCCTAATATTACTGGTGAAATGGTGTTGAACCTATAATCTATTTCATTTAGGTGCAGTCCTGCGGGCGAAAAAGTCCTAGGCCTAATTCTGAGACTGCAGCACCATTATTATCAGAATTATAATCCATAATCTTTTATTTCAAAGGATTTACATCATTCACCTGCAATCCTGTGGACTCCTTTTAAAAACGTTTAAAACACGTTTCAGAGCGAGTCACTCTCTTCTGACGGCGCTACAGCTTTACTAAAATGCTCCGCATCACCAATGTTGTAAAGACAAATGCCGTTTGCAAAAAAACGTAATGCGAGACAAATAACGTGCTGGGATGTAAGAGCATAGATGGATGACGTTAGTGATATGAGGATGATGAGGTTATGTAGGAGACATAACTGATAGACTGGGAAGAAAAACAATACCGCTCAAATAGGAAGTTATCTAAAAATTAAAATGTCGGGGCTTCAATATCATCTCCCAAATATGTTTAACTCCCTGTGAAGTAAAGCAGCTTCTTCATCAACGGGATCGTCTACAAAAGGAAATGCCATGTTTGAGAAAAAAACGTTTCATAGTCTGCCTAACATGGTTAATAAACCAACGAACGAACGAACGGATGAACGAACGAACGAACGAATGAACGAACGAACGAACGAACGGATGAACGAACGAACGAACGAACGAATGAATGAACGAATGAATGAACGAACGAACGAACGAACGGATGAACGAACGAACGAACGAATGAACGAACGAACGAACGAACGGATGAACGAACGAATGAATGAACGAATGAATGAATGAACGAATGAATGAACGAACGAACGAACGAACGAATGAACGAACGAATGAACGAACGAACGAACGAACGAATGAACGAATGAACGAATGAACGAACAAATGAATGAACGAACGAATGAACGAACGAATGAACGAACGAATGAACGAACGAACGAACGAACGAACGAACGAATGAACGAATGAACGAACGAATGAATGAACAAATGAATGAACGAACGAATGAATGAACGAATGAATGAATGAACGAACGAATGAATGAATGAATGAACGAATGAATGAATGAATGAACGAACGAATGAACGAACGAATGAATGAATGAATGAATGAACGAACGAATGAATGAATGAACGAACGAATGAATGAATGAATGAACGAATGAATGAATGAACGAATGAACGAACGAATGAATGAATGAATGAACGAATGAATGAATGAACGAATGAACGAACGAATGAATGAACGAATGAATGAACGAATGAATGAGGACATGAGAGAGTGCTGTGTTAGAGGGAGGAGACTGAGAGAAGAAAACTGAGCCTGTGACCCTATCCTGGTCTGGAGCAGTCCAGACCAGGATAGGGTCACAGGCTCAGTTACCATAGTAACTGACTCTGAGGTTAAGTTACCATAGTAACTGACTCTGAGGTGAAGTCACCATAGTAACTGACTCTGAGGTTAAGTCACCTCTCTTTCTGAAACAGAAACCCAGAGCCCCCTCCTCTCAGGGTTAACTAACTCAGAGTTTTCACTAAACCTGCTTTCTGAAATTCACCCTTTGCACGTGATGTCACGTTTTGTTCGCGCCACAGCAAAATAGCCTAGTGGACGGCAAGAAGACGAATCAAATCAATGGGTTGTAATGGGACGATACGCACAGCTAGGAGATTATAGTGAGATTTAACCGTAGTAATGCCCTTCCACGACTGTTGGCTTATTGTTTGGAATACAACAACATCCCATTTTCTGACGTAGATATATTTAGTTTTGTTTTCTTTTGTGTTTCGGGAGTATTTCAACCACAATTGCATGGTTATCTCGTCAGTGTATGAAGCACAGCAACGGTTGCTATAGATAGCATAGACTTTGAACAGGACGGTAGACTACCAAGCAAGCACTTAGACAAAGTCTATGGCAAGATCTGAATGTAAATGGATAGTACTGTTCAAGTGTTTTCTTTATTTCCTATTATATTTCTATTCTTTAACTTAAGACATGTAAGAAGTAAGCTTACTTATTCGCTGGGCAACGTACAAACTGGCGAGTTACATTAGCCCGAGCACTATGAGTTACGATAAACGTTAGCTAGGATAGCTAATAAGTATGGCAGCTAAAGTTATTATTTCATGTTCTGATATGATATTCTTAACGTTTTGACTATGTTTCAACTTATAAAAGCATGACAAATAAAGTAACCAAATCACTTTGCACTATTTTAGTCCAGAAATACTTATGGGTGTTCATTACAGTAATGTTAATTACAGTAACGTTATGACCTATCTGCCCTTGCTGTTACCACCAGTTTTAATAACTGTTTATATTTGCGATCATGACCCATTTCATCTAACAACACCACTGGCATCTTTCTTTGACTATCAGACCCCGAACAGCAATACATTGAACTACAAAGATGTTACAGTAATGGTGTTCACTTCATCATAATCATTATGACATAATGTAATTTGCCGTACGTCTCCTATCTTTTTGCCGTCCAGCATGGCGCCGTCACGTGACTAAGTCACGTGTCTCAAAGGATCAATACCACCCTGGTCTGTGCTTGTAAACAAAAACAAAAAAACAACAACCGAGAGGTTACACCCCTTTTTGTCGGGACAGCCTTACTTGAGTCTAAACACAGTGACTTGGGACTTGTTCAAGACGGTGAAGGTTAAGACTGGTGACTTATACATGTGTGACTTAAGACCGTTACACACCGGGGGCGTGACGAATAAGCGACGCCATTGTGCAAAATAATCGCCTGTGAATATTTCACATCAAAACTATTCACACCGGCAGCGATGCAAATTTGCGACAGTTTTCAATAAAAGTTTTGGATATTGGCGCCAGCTCATCTACCATGTCAGTAGGACAGGTGCTGAAGAGAGAGAGAAAGTGACGGGAGATGTGGTGTGAGCGGATGAGAAAGGGAGAGCAGTCGGAGCAGAGGAGAGTTAATGTTTAGTGGTGGAGATATGAAGTGATTGTACAGCAGCTAGAGTCTGCAGTTTGAGAACAAATAAATGCAGCAGCTCCTCAAAAGCACCAAAAGGTGTCCTTCTGGTTTCCAGACTGCTGAGTGGAGGGACGGGGGTTAGCTCCAGGTACGTCCCAGGAAAAGCTGTAACACTAAGCTACTGTAAGCTATTTATTAAGATTTCCTCTAACTCTAACTGAGTATACAGTTAATACTCAATTGAATTCACTCTGCAAAACAGTGTAGCATATGTCTCGGGCTTATTGTGAAAGGTAAAAACGGAAAGAATGTTTCTGGCATGTGCTGCCTTTGTAAAGGTTGAAAGGAGCAATAAAGTTTGCATCACATGGAAAAACGTCCCTGGTGTTCAACAGCCTTTAATCTCACCTCTGATATTTTTTAAGAGCTACTCTCCCGCAAAGCCACAAACCAGAACTGTAAGACTCAAACTATGATGTCATCAGGTTACTAAGCTGCTTCATAGAAATGAATGTGAAACTAATTTTGTAGAATAAAAAAAAAACAAATGAGGTTTATTCTATGTTAGCGTTCCATTTCTGAAACAGAAACTCTACCAACACACCCAAACACCCCCCTGGGTGTTCTCAGTGTCATCTGTAAAATCTTTCTGTTTTTGGAAAAGCTCCAGACATTATATCAGATGACATCACAAATTTGAGTTTTGGGATTTTGGAGAGTTCACTGACATTTTGAACACACATGTATGAATTCCCAAATTGCCCATAGTTCCCCTTTTGCTATAATGTAATGTACCAGACTCAGATTCATATGTGGACTTTAAGGATAGCACTGTTTAAATTTCTTCTTTGTAAAACAAGCAGTAAATGGTCATTTTATGATACTTTCTGGTTATGATACATCTTAAAATCTCATACATCTCAAATAGGGATCTGCAGTGAATGGATTGAACAATGCTGTAAAATGTCAGCAGAAAAATGTATATATTTATTGCGTGTAAAAGTAGTTGATGCAAATGCACTTTTACATAGCCCTTTGGGTTTCTGTACATTCAAAACCTCATTTACTAATGAGGAAGTTGTGAACATATATTGGATAGTAATAGTAATTACTGTCAAATAATGTTTATGAAGTAAATCCCATGCACTTATAAGAAAAGTCTGTAGATATATTGGTGTTGCTTGTTATTACTGTCAAATAAAGTTTATATAAAATAAACATGTATGTGCATATAATGGAGAGTTGCTTGTTATTACTGTCAAACAATGTTTATATAAAGTAAACCCCTTACTTCAATGAAGAAAAGTCTGCAGATATACCAGATAGTTGCTTTTAAAGTACTATAAAACAATGTTTATATAAAGTAACCTCATATATTAATAGTAAAATGATGTATATATATTGGCTAGTTGCTTATAATTACTATAAAGTTTATAAACAGTTTATATAAAGTAAAACCCCATACAATAATGAGGTACAGTCTGTAGATATATTGGATAGTTGCTTGTTATTACGGTCAAATAATGTTTATATAAAGTGAACACCCATACAATAATGGTAAAACTATGTGTATATATTGGATATTTGCTTTTTATAACTAAAACAATAATGTTTATATAAAGTAAACCTCATATATTAATGGTAAAGGTATGTAAATATATTGGAGAGATGCCTTTTATAACTATAAATGAATGTTTATTTAAAGTTAACAACGTACAAGTATGTAGATATATTGGAGAGTTGCTTGTAAATACTCTCAAATATTGTTTATATAAAGTACTGACTATTATTACAATGTTTCTGGAAGGTATTATCCCATTATCTTCTCTTTTTTGTACAGTAAAAAAAACTGTATTAAACAGGAATTTACCATAAATAGATTGGATAATCATAAAACAAACGCCTAAAGGAAGGTATATGAAAGTCATTTGACATGATTTTTGTGTGTTTTACATCCAGAAATCTGTACTTTAACAGGGAGTTATTGTGGATGGATTGAATAATCTTGTGAATTTACCAAAGAAAACCGTATGAAAACAGCAGTTTTCATTTAAATTATGTAATTTTAAGGTATTTCTGCAATATTTCTTTGTTTTGATAAAGATTTATACATTTGTTTAACATTCTAGAAATGTTTTATAACAAGAATTTGTTTTAATTCTACAATATTCAGACTGTAAAAATACAGAAAATATTTACAGGAAATTTCTGTTTAAAAAAATGAATTTTCCTGTAAAATAATGTAAGGTTTTTTATTATTATTATTAGGTCATTTGACGGTAAGTGCCAGACTTTTTACCGTTTTTTAACGATTTCTTTTTTTACAGTGCAGTGTGTTTGGCCCTTTACTGTTTCAATTTGAAAATACTCCTGTGCACAAAAGATCAGCTCCATAAAGATATGGTTTTCCCAGTTTGTTGTGGAAGAACCTGACTGGTCTGCACAGAGCCGTGACCTCAACCCCCCATCCACCTTTGGGATGAACTGGAACATACTGTAGACTGAGAGTCAGGTCTTATCGCCCTACATCAATGCCGGTCGGACCTTGCTAATGCTCTTGTGGCTGAATGGGAGCACATCTCTGCAGCAAGGTTCCAAAATCTGGCGGAATGCCTAAAACCAGAAGAGTGGAATGAGATGCTAAACTATCACATAAAGATGTAATATAGTGGTTCCCATACTTTTAGCCATGTTCATGTTGCAGAACAGAGTGAAGGCACAGTAGCATAGAAAAATGACACATCACTTAATTTCAACAAGTCCTCCAAACCTTATGACGATATGGGTTGATTGTTACTACGCTCTAATACATGTGCCAAACTCAAAGCCTGTGGGCCTGATCCAGCCCACGTATCAATGTAGGTTCACAGTAAAGTTTGGCCCGTCTAGTTGTGTGCCAAACCAAAAAGACTGTAATTACGTGACAATCAAAGCAGAATTTGGCAGAGTTGCCGACTTTGGGACTTAGAAATTCCCAGTTTGCATATTCAGGCCTGTGAAACAGGTTGTTGTGAGTCAGGTAGCCCCCTTTTAAAAATGTAATTTGAGTGAATTGAGATTTTCTAAATTCTATTTTTTTAAGGAATTGTGTGGATGAAATTGTATGCGAGAAGGCTATATGAGGCATGCAATAATACAGCCAAAAATATTTTACTTTTTAGAAATAAAAGCATGTCAATAAACTCTACATGTCTGGCCCATGATGAGATTCTCATTTTCCAGTGTGACCCTTAGTGCAATTGAGTTTGACACCCCTGCTCTATATGACCCACAGGAGCATTTCAAAAATCTGCGACCCTAGCGGTGGCGGAAATACAACCTTGTATCTAAACCAGAGAACGTCGTTCATGGTTTTTAACCAAAATGTCGCAATTTTTAACCAAAATGTCGCAATTTTTAACCAAAATGTCACAATTTTTAAACACGTCGTTACGGTTGTGAAATGGTCGCAGTTTGGTTATGTTTCGGCACAAAAACTACTTAGTTAAGTTTAAAAAAAGATCGTGCTTTGGGTTACAATCAGACCTTACTTGGCTGCCGGTTACAGATGTAACGTGACGTTCATTAACTTAAGAAAAACTCACTGTTTCTTTTATTTTCAAATCCCGCTCTCTTGGGTGAAAGTCCTGTGCTTGTTTGATCCATGCACAACCCCAACCTAACTCCTTAAGTGGACATTTGGTGATCTTATATTTCATCACCTTCCTTCCTGCTTTGCTCCCATCATAATTAATACGGCCACTAGTGGGCGCCGCCATTAGAACCGTCGTAATTGTTGCTTGTACAAATGACCTCCGGGAAAGATTTTCTGGGAAGGACAGTCTCCTTCATTTAGTAAGAGCATACATGAATGCAAATAAGAAAAGCTATAAAATGTTGAGAGACATTACAGTCACATTCATGCCTTAGATGGGACTGCTGTGAGAACCACCATGAGGAAGGAGGGGACATCTGACTGCCACTGTCTGCATTTTAAACACTTCTAATTCACTTCAGACATTTATTACAGAACCATACACTACATAATCTGTCTCTGCAGGCAAAATTCAAATGCTAACAAAAGTTTAGCTATAGACTCAGCCCAGTAAAACTAAAGCTAAAGAGAGCTACTTCATGCCATGCTTGTGTAAGCTCTAGACAATGCATATTTTACAGAGTGAAGGGTACAAGGCAGAGTCTTTCCCCATGCACAGAACACAGTGAGCCCCAGGCAGAGCTTCATTCTGGGCCCATCTTGCTAACCGCCTGCCTTCATCCACTTTGATCACCGAGGCGAGTTGAGGAAATTCAGGAGAGCTCGACTTCAATCATCCAGCGGAGCTCCGTCTGTGAAGCGATTCTGTGTAGTATAGTGTTGTGTACTGGGAGACTTTTGTATGGTAATTTGTTATGGAGGCGGGGGGCGAGGGAGGGTTGCTTTTCAAAGGAACTCTTTGAAGTTTGCCAGAAGTGTACATGGATGCATAGTGAGATTTGAATATACAGGAGTAATTGTTCTGTTCCAAGCAGAGATGAAACAATGAGCAAATTCCTCAGTTATGACCTTCAAGTCTGAGTCAAACAGCTTTTGTTCCAATCTGACATGAGAAAGTGATTTGACAGTTGCGACTGCTCTTCCTTTCCCCTTTGAGGACTGACAGAAATGGCAGGCCGGGATCTGATGTCCTCCATTACACAGCAGCCACCTGCTTTCAGATATCATACGTAGAGATTTCAGCTGTTCTTACGAGGCGTACGAGTTCTAAGCACATTGTGAGGCCCTGCTAATTGTTATTACTATAAAATGATATAAGAAACATAATTCAAACTGTAGGTTGAGTACATACTGGGGCAGTTTTACCGATGATTACACTTTAGTTTCTTGTGTGTGTTGTAATGGAATATCTTAATATGTTTTTGTGAATTATAGCATCTAAACAGATAACAATCTAAGACATTAAATGAGACAGTCCGAAAGAAAAACTACAGCATTGTATGTTGTTTACAACAACCTATATTTATATCCAGTAGTAAGATAGCTTGGAGCTGTAAAAATGATGACCTTCCCTGGTTGGTTGTGTTTGAAATATATGCTTAATGTGGGATCAAGGCCTCTAGTAAATTTGCTAAACATAAAACAGCATTTTGTTGGTACATACAAGTTCAGTTTCCTGTGCTTGGGAGAAGAGGTTGGCAGGGCTTCAGACACATTCCAGCAGTGTTCAATGTCCAAAAGTTTAATTTTCTAAGAGACCAAAGGAGGGAATAAGAGTGAAAATAAAAACTGATATGTATAGCACTTATGTGGCTTTATATGTCAATTATTGGTGCTGTACTTGGCTACTTCTTCACAGTGCATCACTGTCTATTTTTCTAGAGAGCAAGCCTCACGTCACCTATTGCTTATTTGGTGTAATCCACACAGCTGGTGCTGCACTGATTTCAGAGGCAACCCCGTCAAGCTCATGTATTGTTACAGCATGTATAAATAATCATGGCTACCTTGAAATGACCAATATGCTTCATCCTGATCAACCCTGAAGCCATCCGTAAGTACACTCCAAACTGAAACAGCTTGATGTAGTGTAGCTGATTGCTGTTGTGTCCTGAACCCAGTTTCTAAAGTCCTGTCTACTGTCTATGCTACTGTTCATATTGTACCCTCAGATGAATTTAAAAAATCCATGTTTACAAGAGCAGCTACTTTTAACTGAAGCAGCAGCTTCAGGACCACCTGCTGCCTGTTCACCATAACAACTCAGTGTTAATACACATGCACGCACACACACACACACACACACACACACACACACACACACACACACACACACACACACACACACACACACACCAATAACATACCACATGCTCTCACTCACCTCCTTTAATACCATCTTTATTATCTGTATGCAATTAAATTATAGAGATTAAAGATTCCCTGTGGACTTGTTGGGACTCGAGTAGCGCTATGGAGTTGTTTTTCTATGAGTGGGTCATGTGCATGTAGGTGAAGCAATACACAGTCTTACCAATGGTGTCACAGTATTCCATGATCCATGATCTACAGTATTTTGTAGGATAACATACAAATTGATGTGCATATATATATATATATAACTTACATCGTATAAACCCATTAGTGAGAATGCGTTCATGTAAACCATGCTGGATTTAAAATACTTAAACCATGTTTTATGAGGAAGGAAATACACTCGACACATGTTAGACCTCAAGGATACACACAATATGTTTTGGTTTTTTTACAAGAAAACTCCACACAGCCCCTTTAAAGACCCAGTGTGTAACGTGTTTAGTTGTTCATTATCAAAATCTGTGTTGCCCGTTCTCAAACTTTTTCATGAATATTTACCTCCACCATCAATTCCAAGTATTCCTATTGGCTTGAAATATAACATTTACGTTAGCATGAACTGGGGCAGACGCTCCATATTCATGCTGCATCTAGAAATACGTTAGCTGGTAAGAGACATACAGGACATACTGCTCCACCTTAGTGTGTGTGTGTGTGTGTGTGTGTGTGTGTGTGTGTGTGTGTGTGTGTGTGTATGTGTGTATGTGTGTGTGTGTGTGTGTGTGTGTGTGTGTGTGTGTGTATGTGTGTGTGTGTGTGTGTGTGTGTGTGTGTGTATGTGTGTGTGTGTGTGTGTGTGTGTGTATGTGTGTATGTGTGTGTGTGTGTGTGTGTATGTGTGTATGTGTGTATGTGTGTATGTGTGTGTGTGTGTGTGTGTGTGTGTATGTGTGTGTGTGTGTGTGTGTGTATGTGTGTGTGTGTGTGTGTGTGTGTGTGTGTGTGTGTGTGTGTGTGTGTGTGTGTGTGTGTGTGTGTGTGTATGTGTGTGTGTGTGTGTGTGTGTGTGTATGTGTGTGTGTATGTATGTGTGTATGTGTGTGTGTATGTATGTGTGTATGTGTGTGTGTGTGTGTGTGTGTGCGTGTAAGGGACATACAGGACATACTGCTCCACCTTTCATGTTTTCTCTGTCACATGATGAACTCCCAGCTGCTGCTAATGCTGCTAACGGGTATCGTAGCTTCCTGAAGAAGGAAACATGGAGGACCACACGTATTCAGGAACGGGAGTCTTCTTCTTCTTCTTCTTCGCCCAGAAAAAGAAAAAGGAGATTGAAAAGAGCAAGAGAGCGTCTTCTTGTAGTGTGAAGGCTACCGTAGGTGGAATATGTACTTTGAACTGCGTGGTGAGAGAGAGCTGATGATATATGATCTCAACACTAGATGGGAATAATTCCTACACATTGGACCTTTAAGGTTAACCACTTTTCCAGAAATTGGCCTTTACAAAAAATCTGATCTGGTTTGGTTGGTGATATGATGTGATAAAGTCTAATGAAATTGACTAATACCAAACCAGTATATATAAAATGACCTAACCTAATATATTATCAGATTTAACGAACCTGAAAATGTATTTTTGTTGATTATGAAAACTGTTCTTGACCTTGAAAATAACAGATTGTCGAAATAATTTTGGATTAAAAACTCGGTAAACTGTCCGTTGATGAAGACTATAAAATGTTGTTTCCCTGGAAATACAGACGGACCTCAAACTAACATATTGTCAAACTGTATTTCTATTGTTCTAATTTTGGGTTTTAGTGCATGTCTGAATGTTGTTTCAGAGGCTTCTATACCGCAAAACAAATACAATTGTAAAGGAAATATATATATATATATACTATATATACTACTATATATATACTACATATATATATATATATATATATATATATATATATATATACAAGTGCTGTTTGGTGAGGGGATCAAAGGTTGGTACAAAGTGTCGGATATCAGTGGCTTCTAAATGTACATATAAACATATTAATTACACTATGTTCTACTACAATTTCCCCTACTCTCTGTATTCTGTCTTTTATCCTTTGTGCAAAGAAATAAAAGTAAGCATCTGTTTTCTTTCCAGTGCTGGATATTTCATTTTGAGAAGCGCTGGTGTGTATGTCAGGAACGTTCCCTTCCGCTTGGATGTCGCTGTAATCCTCAGGATGCTGAGTAGAATCCATCATGCGATTTCACGCCTCCTTCTCTCGTCTCCTCACTTCTTCCCCTCCTGGTTCCCTCATCCCCTCGTCTCCTCTCTTTTCATCCCATCTCACCTGACCTTGCCACCCGGAGTGCTTCCCCCATTTCCATTGGAAAGCAGTCGTGATGAGCCTCAGCTTGTTGGGGGCCAGGCTAATCACTGAAACAAGTAAACAAGTGGAAAGGTGAGCAGACTGCAACGCAATCAATAATGGTACTGTGGTTGATTGGTGTGGAGGTAGCAAGTGCATGCACACACAAACACAGACACAGACACACACACACACACACACACACACACACACACACACACACACACACACACACACACACACACACACACACACACACACACACACACACACATACATGCAGGGTCATACAGGTCAATCTGAACAAGACAATGAGGAGGTGGGATCAGTGTTAAATGGTGGTTGCTTGACATTAACAAACAAACAGGAATCTCTCAAACTAGGTCTGCACTCCCTCTGACCTCAATTCCTCATTTCCTCTGCCACACACACACACACACACACACACACACACACACACACACACACACACACACACACACACACACACTCTACACCATTCTCACTGTCTCAAGACAGCTAGTCCCACATTTTAAAGAGCGTTAGAAACTACATCACAGGCTAAAACTGTGAAAAGTGTGTTCATCAGATTAGGAGGTGACACACACACTCACCTCAGAGTGGAATCCGGCGCTATATGTGCACACACATATACACAAGCACATATGTAGCTCTTTTTCACCAGCTCACACATAGACATACACAGACTCAGGCACTTACATGCACACACAGACACAGAGTTATTAGCCGTTTCTCTCCATTAGGGAGGACAGCTGCTGTTGTCGTGCATTTTGGCTGCTATACTTGATCAGTTAATGGCACTTTTCTTTCTCCAGAAAGAGCCTCCACCTGGCTTGCATGCCTCTCCATCAGCCTCTGATTAAAGTCTGAGTGTTAATACCAGCACTCTGGTGATCGACGGTGCTCCTGTGTGTAAAATAGAACCTGCATTTGGGATGGAAGAAGGATTTGATGAATACTTAGATACTTATAATTACTTATAAAAAGCGTCTGCTGCTTATGACTTAACGGCTCCCAACGAATACGAGATTCTGATTGGCTCGTAGTTAAGTATGTAAACTCGGTGCTGTGCATTGTGGGTTGAATGGCTTAGACTAGCAACTTCCACCTTTCTAAATCACTCTACGACTTTTTACAGACAAGGCTGCTCCTGCTCTTTCAGGGTCAACTCGTAACAATTCAGAGCATCTTCATTACTTCTGTTGGCCCTCTGTCGTTCCCATAGCAACCCTGCTGAGCTGACAGATGAGAGGCACGGGAGTCGGCTTCCCACATAGTTGGAAAAACACACACACACACACACACACACACACACACACACACATTAAAACAATGATCACATAACTACATCTGGGGAAGCATACTCTGCATTGTTTAAAATAAACCAGGCATCAGAGGCGAGGTGTTGGAGAGAGATTGTCGTACACAAATAGGCCATTAAGGCAAAAGTGGAACACAAGGAGTCTCCTATGAAAACAGAGTGTTCTCTCTCTCTCTCTCTCTCTCTCTCTCTTTTTTTGCTCTCTCTGTCGCTGTCTCTGCGGGCAGGCCGTGTGCGCCTCTATGCTCGTTATCAGAACAAACAGAGATGAGGGTGGAAGAATGGGGTACACACCGTGTACCAGAGAGGGAGGATGAAAGAGTACAAAACAAGAGAAAATCAAACAACCGGCATGAGGGAAACCCCAGGGAATTATTTCTGTCGGTGCACACCCACTTCCATAAGGAGCTGTACCATTTTAATGCATTAAAGGCGTGCCACACCACAACACTACACACCAATACACCACATTGTCAGCTCCTGGAAAACATTTATTTTATTCCAGTCCATATCAGATGTACATTTCCCTCGAGGGTTTAAAAAGAAAAAAGAAAAGAGAGAGACTCTCCAAAGGCTGCAATAGGCTTGTAATGAATAAGACATTGCATCAGAATTGTAAAGAGAGTGAAATCTCCTTCCTGTCTTCTTGCTGAAAGACAAGGGATGTATCATTACCAACTCTGTCTTTGTATGTCCTTGAAAGTGTGACTCCACAGTGTAACAAGTGGTGAAACATCCCAATACATCTAGCAGGCACAGCGATGAGAGAATCAGCACTATAACATCATGGCTGAGGAAGAAGCTACCTGGCACAACTTTCTGCACACATGTACTGATATAGGGGGATGTTGTACGGTGTTTATGGCATGTTTGGATGTGTATGACTATAAAAATGTATCATAATGCCAAAATGTTTTGAATAATGTAATTTCCATCTCATATATTCATCACGTTCCATATTCAACATTTATATTAATTCCAGTGATTTTCATGCACCAACTCATTTGAATGTGCTTACTATAATCATAGCTACAATTCAGCAGGACTGAGAGTCTAGAGGTAGCAGCTCTGTGAGGCTGCACAGCGGGGCTTTGAGCTAAATGCTAACATCAGCATGCTGCTGTAACATGCTCACCATGGCACTGCTTAAATGCTGATGTTTAGCAGGTACACGTTTACCATGTCAACGCATTCTCATGAATGGGTTCGTATGACGAAAAGTTACGCACAACAATTAAGATGATATCCTACGAAATAAGCGACCGCCGGCTAGTCACGTGATGACCGGTCACATGACAGTTAAGTTTAGCAGTCTTTACCATTTCCTTTAGTCATTTAGCCAAGAAAAGGTAACTGGGAGCCAGGTACGGACCACCGCGAGGTGACGGTCCTTTCAGAGGCCGTTACAGTTGAGTTTAGTCGACAAAAAGTTAGCGTCATGTGGCGACGACGGCTAAGTTTAGACACAAAAATGAATAGTTAAGGTTAAAGTTAGGCTTAGAAAAAAGAGGGTTGGGGTTAGGGGTTATCATCCGTTTTTTAGGGTTATTAGAAAAATAGATTGTTATCCAAATGAAGATCATACATAGGGCTTATATTACACCACGTACGTTTTTAAACAAATTGACCCAAATGCATCGGAACTGTGCTGGCATGGTTGTGGTAGGCGTTGTACCTTTATGCATTTATTGTGGGCCTGTCCATGGGTAAAGACATTTTGGACTGAGGTAGTAAATGTTTTAAAACATATTCTGAATGTTCATATTCCTAATGTATGTGTATTGGGAAGCAGATTGGAAAATATACAAGTGAGACCTGTACAACGTATAGTTGCACTAGCTTTTTTCTCCGTAAAGAGGACTATACTGAAATGGAAAACACGCACATTAGACTACTATAACTAATATAACTGGTTGAAGAGTTTCTGGATTTGCTGTCTATGGAGAATGCAGCTTCACCCCCTGCAGATTATGATCATGGACCAGGCACCCTTTGGACTCTTGTCAGAGAATATACCTAACAACCTGACTGTGTGGTGTTTGTGTTACATGAATATGAGTATTTCATGAGCTGTTGTATTGCCTGGGGTGATGAGGCACTAGAAACAATGAATTTGTGTTGAAAACTAGAAAGCTGCTCTGGCACCATCACCCCCCCCAATGTGTATGTTATTATAATGTATGTTTTTAAGGTATCTTGTGAATTATGTTGTTATTGTCTTTATTGTTTTTTAGTTTTTTTTAGTTTCCTTTTTGTTTCATAAAATGTTAATAATAAAAAAAAAAGATTCTTGTGTTTTCAACGGGACACAAACTCTGCTTCCCGGCTGTTTAATGCCCATCGGCCATCCACCCTGACCTCACATGACCTTCCTACGCGATGCTTTGCCTTCTTTTACATCAGCAGTCAATGTGGTGCAAATGGCCATAAATACGTGGAATACATACAAATCACAGTGCTTTACTTTTCGTAGTGATATGTATGAATAGTTCATGAGAACAGCTTGAGCATGTTTACCATTTTAGTTTAATGTGTTAGCTTGCTAATTAAGAACTACGGAAGTACAGCTGAGGTTTTAGTCGTTTAGATGCCATTCGTGTTGCAGGTATTGGTCAAAGGGGGGGACAAAGTGAAATTCTGACCTCATGATGGTGCTAGGCAATCCTGGAGTCACGTCGCTAGCTTGACTAAAAATACTTGGTGTTTACATGCAAAAATATTTCAATCAATATCATTTTACACCACATATTCGTTTGTAAACCCAAATGGTGTTGGCAATCACAACAGCATTTGATTTGCTGATTATAGTAATAAAGATATGAGATATGTATTATAAATAAATATCTTCAGTATGTCTGTTTCTTGCAAATAAGGCTGAAAAGAAGTAAGCACAAATGTGTGTATGTCTGTCACATTTTGATTAAAACTCCCTCCATGAGTCGAGACAACTTTAATTTTTGACCCTCAACTTTGTAGATGAAGAATGATTTGCAGCCAGACACCTTCCATGACTAAAAACTGGCCCCTGCCATGCTGCGACGCAGTCACCCATCAAGCTCCCTTATCTCCCAAGGGAAACACCCTCAGTCCTGCTGTCTGGATATCTACGTAACAACACTGTCTGCCCAAAATCCCAATCGGCTGACAGCCTGTAGAGAACAGAGACAGCCTGGGCTTGAATCAGACTTCTGATAACAGTCAAAGAGGCTCAGACTTTGACAAATATTCAATATTCACACACACACACACACACACACACACACACACACACACACACACACACACACACACACACACACACACACACACACACAGTAGTGATCTGAAAAGCAGGTTGATAACGTCAAGGTACACAGAGGATATATTTAGTTTGCAATTGTGTTTATTCAACCTGAGACAGAGCATTTGAATAATAAAATCCCGACTGCATCAGTATCAAAGTGAGGATCTTGTGTCTGAGGCAGTTGCAGCACTGCAAGCTGCCATTGGGTGTCCCTGCTCCACCGGTAACATCAAATGTGGACTCTGTTGATGAGGTTTTCTCCTCCCTGCTACCAGTATGCCTGCAAAACGTGTGAATGGACAGGAAGGCTAAATGAAATCCAGCACATCTCCTTTCTATTTTTTTTCCTATCATCTGTATGTTTTTGTACCTCTATCATTATGTGAACCAAATATCCCAATAGGGCAACAAGCCGACATAACCTGACAACAAAATAGGTTGTTGTAATACAAAACGACCCTGAGTGCTTTGCTCGCCTGGCACAGGTAGGTTTAACAATAACAACGCCAAGATTGTCTGACAGTTTTTACATGCAAACACCTGTTTAACCACTTTTCCTAAATGTGTGTTTTTGATGTTGTCTGAAGCCTAGAAGGTACTAAAATAAAACTCACAAGATTTTGTTTTAGCATTTATACCACTGTCCACCACCGCGTTCATACAGACTGTTGCCATATTATACATTATTACCATTCTCTTGCATCGGTACAAACCCTGCTGCTTGAATCAGGTTTATCTATAGAGAAGCTGCCTTTCTTATGACATCACTTCCTATGCAAGACATGTAGTCTTGCATAACCAGACCTCCTCCACAGCGCTGCAGAGGAAGGTCTGGCTAGTCCACACAGCATTCCAGGATTGGAGAAAAACCTGCTCTGGTTTATTGACATTTCTTTAAACCAATCACAATCATCGTGGGCGGGGCTAAGCTCCGGACGGAGCCACGGTGCCTCTGCTAAATAGTCTCAGGAAGGAACTTGTTTTGGTGGAACATGTGTACGTTCAAAAGTAGTTTTAGTCGTGCAACAGAAAACTCAGATTGGACAGATAGTCTAGCTAGCTGTCTGGATTTACCCTGCAGAGATCTGAGGAGCAGTTAACCATAGTCCTCACACATCCACCAGAGGTTAGAACGCCAACACAAAGACAGAAGAAGGGGACATCCGGCAGAATTTCCAGCGGCACCGGAGCAATCCCGGAAGTGGAACGTCGTGGATATAGACTGATTTCCATCTAAAGAAATCCAAGTAAAATGTGTGAAAACAGAATTACAACCATACATCAATGCTTGGGGACTGGCTGTGTCACAGAGGTAGCGCGGGTCGTCCTTCGACCACAAGATTGGCGGGTTCCCCATCTTCTGTCCACATGTCAAAGTGTCCTTCAGCAAGACACTGACCCCCAAGTTGCTTCCCAGGCGCTATGTGGCTGTTTACTGCTTCTAATGCTTAGAATGGAATAAATGCAGAGATTAAATTTCACTACAATGCACCCTGGGCACAAGACTCACGATACTATCCAAATGCACAAAGAAGAATGTACATTTATTTAAAAAAATTACATTGTTCATTATGTCGGATGCTGTCCTAATGATATAGATTGTAGGAACATTGCACAATGTTATTCCATTGCCACACAGTCATGAACATAGCCTCTGATTGATGGACAGACTCAACCCAAGGCATAATGGGATTGCTGCTGGACGACAACAACTGTTTTAAATACGAAAAATGTGATCAACTCAACCATCAGGAAGGCTAAAACCACCTTGCTGATGCTGTTTAAACACTAGTTCTGTCAAGTCATGTTTTAATTATGTTATGTATGTTATATCACTGTTGCTCATTAGGGTTAGGGTCTTATTGAATATAGGGTTAGGGGTTAGCATTATCATTGCTATGAGTAACAGACTTGATGATGATTGGTGTTCTTGTGTCATCTTGTTGTTATTGCTGCTAATATTAACATTACTATTGTAGTGACACCATTTACTTCCTAAAAGATGCCAGGCTCGGGATATTTTAACCACATGACTTGAACTCGACCACCAGATGGCAGTATATAGAAAAATAACGAATTCACCAAAATGGCTCCTACAATATACGTAGTATTAATATTATACAGTAATTGTTGTTATACAGTGATTTAATGAGACTATTTATTTTATTTATTTTACTTTAGCTGATCCAGATTCAGATTATCCAGGTAGAACAATCAAATCAACAGCCTAAAAACAACATCAGTTACTTCACAACCTGAGACGTTTAGGCCGGAAAAAAAACACTGCAGGAAAAATAATTCCGCATTTAAACAAATTTCCAAGACAGTTTTTTTCTGGCGAATACAGTCTCTAACAAGAGTATAAAGACACCATCCTTGTACCGAAACATCATCAGCAGAAGTGGTCAAATCCATTTTTTGGAGCTCCATCCGAGGCAAAGAGTGAATAAAAATACTCCAAACACCTTGTACCAACACCTTTAGGCTAAATGATTGCACCGTGGGTCCACAACTCCAATATTTACTTCATTATCCTCTATGTGTTCCTCATTTACAAACCTCAGGTTGCCCTCGAGTGATTTACAGAAAGAGTCATGCTGCTTTAATGTGCCCCCTGTATGCTCCAGCATCCCAGTTTGTAAGTCATAAATACCACTTGTGGCAGATTCATGTACATTTCAGTCAAAAATACCTACATGGGCTATTAAATAAACAGCTGTCTGTGGGACATTTGGAGAAACCAAATTATAAAGAGCTAATTTATAGTACAATACTAGGATACATTTTTAAACCGGGGTATTTCTTCTTATTTGTCTGGGGGAGAGATTGGGGTAGATGGGAGGAACTTATTTTAAGTAATATAACGCTCCATGACCGTCCAGTCCAGTGGCTCCTTTAATCTCTTTTTAGACACTTTTATTCCTTTTAAATTGCCTTTTATAGAACCGAACCTGGGGTCTCATTTATAAAACTGTGCATAGGATCCTTACTATAAGTGTACGTACGCCCAAAAGCCAAAATGGCGTACGCCAAAAAACATTCAGATTTATAAAACCGTGCATACGTACATCTGTAAGCAATGTTCCCTTTATAAATCACAGATTAACCACAAGTGTGCGTATGTCAATCAGCCTCTTATCCCGCCCTGTACACGCCCATTTTTAACCAGAAATAGTCAATGCAAAGCACCTCGTGAATGCTGATCAGTATGTTAGTGACCCTGGCAGTTGTTCTTTCGTTACGCTGAATCATGACTGGTGGGGAAAAAGCAAAAAACTTCTCAGACGTTCAGGAATTGCTGCAAATTGAATTATAATTTCGGCCCGTTCTTGCTCATTGCAGGAAAACCTGATCTATAACTACATGTATTAATAATACTGTCTAAAATGGCAGGCATTACGTCACTCGGGTACAGCTTCGATATACCAGACGTATATAATACGATTTAACAGAACTATATATTATATCCAAACAAGCCTTAGTGATAAAGGTGAAGATTATATATAATATTTATATAAATTTCCCTCTGGAAACAGCCGGTTTCCCCCAGAGTGGCGAGGACCTGTATTTGGACCGAGATGGCACATTTCCGGCGCGTTGCCCTCTCTACTGGACCCAGTTCAGTACATAGATCCAAGAGCTCAGCTTTAGGGAATCTAAATCGGCATATTAGCCAGTCATCATCATGGTCCCTGAAGTCTCTCTCTCTCCTGATTCTTCCATTAGCGTAGTCCTCCTGCAGGGCCAGCAGTGCCATCATGCAGCATTACACACAGGGGGGGTCACTGCAGTATTTATATGTTTACATATAAATAATACGGCTGTATTTCCAGACTTTGACATTTGATGATATGTGCCCAGTATTAAAGACAGATATTTATCTAATGCTAGGGTATTTGATGCTATCCTGTAATCCATGGAGTCGGGCCATCTCCTCCTTCTGCGCTAAGTAGCAGACTCTGTGACGATGTGACAGCGCCGATTAAACATTAAGATCACATTTTTATTAAAGATTTGAGTTGGATTTTACAAGGTGTTTATGGAACAATTCTAATTCAGTAATCTTCATGATAACATGGATGATATGGAGTGAAAAAATGTACGTGAGACATCAATACTTGATCATATTACGAGTAATCGTTATTCCCATTTACTTTCTGCAGTCTGACTTCAGTTCACCACCTCACCATCTGCGTCTCCAATTCCTATGTTGTCTCCAAAATGTGCGTACGCACGGGTCAGAGTTTGCGTGGAGGACCGCACATTTTCAGCCTCGTTTTGTGCGTACGCCACGTTTATAAATGAGACCCCAGGTCCATTTAAGAAGTTTGTTAAGTAGCTTTTCGCACTTATGGTCCCCTTTTGCCCGTGCCCCTCGTAGCGCCATCACGGATGCTACGATTTGACTTGAACCTAACCCTTGCCCAGAGATGGTAGTAGAAAGTACTCACTTCCCGTATTCAAGTAGAAGTACAGATACTAATTTAACTTCTTTACTCAAGTAAAAGTAACAAAGTACAGGCTTGGAAATGTATTTAAAGTATAAAATTAAAAGTAGCCTTGTGAATGACAAGCTACCTGGACCACACAAATTGATGACGCGAAAAATAATAACGGTAACTCCACTGAAATTATTTTAAACTAAAGTAACGAGCCAATTATGTAAAATGTAAGGAGTGGAAAGTACAGATATTTGTTTTAAAAATGTAAGGAGTAAAAGTAAAAAGACGGCACAAAAATAAATAGTAAAGTAAAAATATCTGAAAAATCTACTTGAGTACAGTAACGAAGTATTAGTATTTCGTTACTTACCATCTCTGCCCTTGCCTTCCATTAAACTACATAGTCGACGGACACCTTGGGAGGTCAATGGGATCCGACATACCCTAAACCTAACCCTGACTGTTTTATTAATTCTAACTAAGCATTTGTGTTTCCTATATTTAACTAGTTCCATTTCACAACATATATAACGTGTAATAAACACCACTTGTGGCAGATTCATGTACATTTCAGTCAAAAATACCTACATGGTATGTGGGACATTTGGAGAAACCAACTTGTAGAGAGCTAATTCATGCTGCAATACTATGATTCATTTTTAAACTGTGTTTTGTTATTGGCAGCTAAAGATTTCACCTAAAACTTTTCGAACCTCAGTCAAGTTTTTTGTGTCTCTGTAAAACATAAACAACCATTGACTTGTAGCCCTTTTAAATTGCCTGCCTTATTGATGATGACCATGCATCCAGATGTATAAAGGTAGTTGTGTGCAAACCCCATCCTGTACTGTAGCCTATTTAGGACATGACTGGATATCCCATCTCAGCAAAGCTGCTGTTCCAACTTCAAGCGATCTCTCATGAAGGGGTTTCTACATTGTCCTTTACAAAAACTTAAATCTATTCCTGGGGTTTAATCTCCATATTCTACAATAAATAAGTATCTATGACAGCACTTGCTCTTGGAAATTGAAACCTTTGTGATTTTAATGAAGTTAAACAATTTTTATGTTAGCATACAAAAACTACAGCTCATAAAGTTACCAGGCAGCAAGGCAGTGTGCAAAATCAGGAATCTTGTCTCCCTTGTTCAAATTCAGCAACACTATATTCTAATGTATTCCTTTCTACTTTGTAGCTGTTTGTGAGAACGCAAATATCTGAATATGAAACGGGTCTAACCCTGCCAGCTCCCTAGTACAAAGTCTGTGTAATCTCTGATTTAGTCTCGCATTGCCAGACCTTCCTCCACAGCGCTGTGAAGGAGGGTCTGGCTAGTCCACACAGCATTCTGGGATGGGAGAAAAACTACTCTGGTTTATTGGTATTTCTTTAAACCAATCACAATTGTCTTGCGTCTTTGCCTCTGCTAAATAGTCTCAGGAAGGAACTAGTTTTGGTGGAACATGTGGACGTTCAAAAGTAGTTTTAGTCGTGCAACAGAAAACTCAGATTGGACAGATAGTCTAGCTAGCTGTCTGGATTTACCCTGCAGAGATCTGAGGAGCAGTTAACCATAGTCCTCACACATCCACCAGAGGTTAGAATGCCAACACAAAGAAAGCGAAAGGTAATCAGGGACATCAGAGGTCATCATTTTGGGCGTAACATGCAATAAACCAATCAGAGAACATCTCCCATTCCCTTTAAAAGCCAGGTGTCTTTGGACCTTGGAGCATTGCTGTTATGATGGAGGATTTGCACCGTAATATTTTTATGTGTAATCTTCTGCATGTGTGTGTGCTGTGCACGAGCCTAGGAGCATTTTACTAATGCTCTGTTAAAATAACAATGAAATGCTGCGTTATTGACTTTAGACCAGGTTTTTGTTGGTCAATGGTGCGATCACTTCCTGCTGCGTCAAGAAGCAATACTCCCAGAATGGACCTGAACACACCTCCCTGTAAGACCAGCACGCCCAGAATGCACCTGAACACACCTCCCTGTAAGACCAGCATGCCCAGAATGCACCTGTACACACCTCCCTGTAAGACCAGCATGCCCAGAATGCACCTGAACACACCTCCCTGTAAGACCAGCACGCCCAGAATGCACCTGAACACACCTCCCCGTAAGACCAGCACGCCCATGGGCCACAGATGGGCCCAGGTGCATTTGATATTTAAACGACGTGGGCGCTGGACGGGAAACTGACAACTGGGTCGGTCTTAAACTAGCAAAGACACTTGGGTCGGGCTTTGCGCTGCGCCTGGTGCAAGATAGGACCCAAAGAGTCAAATCATAAGAGAATTTCTCCCAAGACTCTTTTCATTTAGAACAGGTCTAGACCACACTTCATAATTTACAGAGGCCCAACATTCCTTCATGAGCGACAATGGCAAGGAAAAACTTTACGGCTGGAAACCTTGAGCAGAACCTAGGCCATCCGCTTGACCGATATTTATTGTCTGTAATTGGATTAAAAGCTTCAGGTTCTTCAGGCATAGCAACACAAATGTGTAGAGACAGATTGTTAGAAAAAGACAGATAGGTAAACCCACAGAGAGACAGAGACTGACAAAGGCAGAAGAAATAGATTCCCCACTGCTCGTGTAACTCCCTTTCAACTCTGACGTTTGCTCTGTTGACGTGAGTGAGACACTTTTTCTCTCTGTCTTCTGCTTCTGAAATGTCAAAGAAGCTACTCCGTGGCTTCACTACCAGAGAAATAGGGAGCGCGTTAGTGTAACTGTAGTATAAGGACTACTATTTCTCTCTATCTTTCTTTTCATATTTGAGTTTGCAGAGACTTCTGGATGCCGGAGAGAGAATTTCCCTTCTCATTAAAAACCTTGTGAGAAAAGCAGAGTCTGGTTGGTGCACTAAACACACAAATACACAAACATTAACACGCAGCTACACTGAAGGTTCAGTCAAGCTAACGGATCCTGACAGAGCAATCACAGTCACATACATCTCACTCTTTTCTCATCTCTGTTTCATCTCCCTGCCATCGTTATCCTTTACCCTCTTACCCCCTTTTGACTGTTGCTGTCCTGTTTTTCTCCTCTACTGCTTCATCTGTCCTACTTGCTCCTTTTCTTCACTTTTCTAATTTTCTTTACCTTCATCACTGATTCATCTTCTTCCATTTTTTTTGTGTTTGAGCAAAATGGACACAAACTACAACTATTATGAAAAACACCTGGACTGTTCAATTTCTATTTAAGTGATGAAGACATGAAAAATAAAAGAAACCATATGGTCATTATTAAAGTATAAACATAGACTTTAGTAATCACGTATTCATTAGGTCTTACTCAAAACAGAATTTGGCGCTTCTATGTCAATCAAACACAGGACTTTTACTCATTAGGATGCGACGTACCCTATCCCTGACTCATCTAAGCCATACAGTCGTATGTGTCGTTTTGGGAGTCTTTGGAAACCGACCTATAATGTTGTTTAGATATCAGGATGTGTTGAATCTAATCTAATTCAAATGTGCATGGTGCATGAATACAAGAAGGAAATGGTGAAAAGTATCCACGGACTGGATTAAAGCTCCTAAAAGTTATTTGTCTTAAAACAGCAATGTTTGAACCCTACCATGTCTTCACAACAATTCAAATTTGCAATGTGTTGACCCAGCTGGTAGGGTCATAATTCTGCCTTTTTTCAACCCAACAACATTTTGGGAGCTTTAATCCAACGTGTGTTTACTATTCATTTCTTCCTTCATAATCTATTACTCTGCACGTGTCCTAAACAGTAGGTAGGTACAGTAGGCCTACCTTTCTGTATTTAGATTTATGGTCATCATCAATAAGGCAGCTACAAACAAATTGCTGGGTCTATGTTCCCTCAGAAGGTTTCCCTTCAAATGACTTACTTAAGTAAAGTTAACAGTGCGAAACAAGCATGTAGGTCACATGTGTTCTCAGTTGCTTCCCCCAAACCCAGCAGCCTATCAGCTGCTGAGAGGAATTGAGTTTGTGAGGAAATGTTGCTTCAGAGGGTCACTTGAAAGAACTACAGTGACATACCA
>NC_135858.1:38316307-38336307 GCF_031162955.1 Sander vitreus | reverse complement strand
TAGATGCCAGCTGTTGTGTGTGTTGTTGGGTGGCAGTGAGCGCAGACAGCTAACAGGGGGGAAGGAATTTGCAAGATGCTACAAACAACATACACAAATCCTGTCAAACAAACGGCTCTGGACACTCAGAGCGAAGCAGCATTAATGTGCGGATTTTCGGAAAAACACTTGTTTGCTCTGTGCTCAATGGCTTTGGCTGCATATTGGATCGAAGGCACGAGCTTTTTGTTGGATTAGACAATATCAGTGGCTTAGTAAATGTTATGAATGGGCTCAATCGACACAGAATGTATTTGCAGTTTGAACAAAAAAGGCTCACTGACAGAGCTTTTTTAACAAAGTCTCAGCCAGCTAGTTTTCACTTATTTGATTACTCTGATGAACTGAACCTCAGTTTTGAGGATTGACCAATCAAGCTGCAATCACGACAAGTGTTGTCTTTCTGTGTGTGTGTGTGTGTGTGTGTGTGTGTGTGTGTGTGTGTGTGTGGTTGTGTGTGTGTGATTGTGTGCATGTGGTTGTGTGCATGTGGTTGTGTGTGGTTGTGTGTTTGTGTGATGCCATGCTTCATTGTTTTTCAAGGAGAATGAAGTGTTGAAGAGCAGATCAGCTCATTAGTGGCCCTGCTGAATTGCTCTTAATGAATGTTATCAGCCTCTAATGAAAAGTATTGTTCTTGAGCACAACTAAATCAAAAGTATTTAAAGCGTGCACACACACACACACACACACACACACACACACACACACACACACACACACACACACTTCATCAATGAGCATTTGAAGAAGAGGTCTGATGGCGACTCAACACCATGGTAACAGGGGCTAACACCCCCGAGAAATCAATCTCTCATTTAGACCACAGCCACTGCTGAATACCTGCTCCGGTATCGACCAGCTCCACTGGAAGTGTATGTGTGTGTGTGTGTGTGTGTGTGTGTGTGTGTGTGTGTGTGTGTGTGTGTGTGTGTGTGTGTGTGTGTGTGTGTGTGGAGGAAGAATGTGAGAGAGAACAGGAGATTGGGCATGATGAAGAGAAAGGGCTAAGGAAAAAAGTTTAAGTGCAGAGAAGTGATTTAGCTCACATTGATGATGGTGATTTGGCATCAGATATGACCTGGTTACAGCCCCCAGCCAATTAGAAAAGTTGTTCTCTATTTAGTTTTTTTTTAAAAGCTTAATATACATTTCCTTCCATTTTGAGACGGTTCAGTAAATATAAAATAGCATTAGCTGATAGTGGTGAGAAAAATGTGCTGTCCATCTCGATGTGCATCTCCTTTAACCTTCAACCCAGTAAAACAGAAGGTTCAGCATTCTAACACATACAGCACATTAGGTATTTTGCTGGCAGAACTGCTGCTGGTTTTTAAAGAAAATGTTCTCATTACTTATTACATTCTGACACTTGAGACTATTAAGCAAAACTGTTCTAAAACACAAACTGTAACAGTAGTCATGTTTCCATAAATTGTATGCACATTTTGAAGTCTTGCACTAGAAAATGTTGATGGAAACGGAAAAATTCGGAAAAAAGTTTTTACGCTCGCTTGAGGTGGTTTCTGCCTTTTTCGAAAAACAGTTAATGCGCAAAATGGGAGATGGAAACAGCTTTGCCGAACAAGTTGTGAGGTAGTGAACATGTAAGTCACATGACTATAGTCCTGGTAATTTAGCCAAAGAACTTAGCTTCTAAACTCTTTGATTTAGCAAGCCGGTTTGCAATCTACAACCATGCGTAACGTCCACTTGTGACCTAACTACGCTTTGCGTAGTCTAGTTTATTCACTCTAAACCAGTGGATTCCTGCTGAAATTCGTTTGACAATTAGATGGAAACATGACTAGTGAGCCGAGGTACATTCCACAAAGTGTCCCAGAATTGCTCCTGGTGAGTATTTACAGAAATAAAAGCAAGAATTAATGCACTGAAGTATATATTTTGTCTGTTTCTAAAGTCTGAAAAAACAACCTTGATGATGTCAGGATTTCAGGCAGTTTGGTAAGACGCTGTTGAGTTGCATTATGGGAATTGTAGGATCTCTGCTTAACCCATACAGAAGACCAAATCTTGGGCTCTGCCACTTTGACCATTCTTTTTAAAAATGTCCCCAATATTAAATCTCTGAGTGGCCCTTTAATGTATTGTATTCAGTTATCCATTCAGTTACATTGTCTGTACATTTCATTTCCCAACATGAAGACCTTTTGATCTGTGAAAACCAAGAATCTCCATTGCTTTGACAATGCAGTTTTCAGAAAATCCAAAGGGTTTTTAAATAATGTATTCATCCTAATGACTAGGACAATAATTGTAAGCCCATGAAGCAACATTTAATTGTTAAGTTTAACTGAAAAATCTAAAATAATCATACTTTGAGATTAATTGTTTTTCACTGCCCATTGATTCTGTACAATGCCAGGATGACACATCTGGTGGAGAAATAACTAGATGGCTAGTCAGAGTTAAATATATTGATTCAGCCTACAAAATATCTGCTAAAGTAGAATGTAACCTTCCCCCAGGTTCCTAAAAATCCCAAATACTAAGGACATGTCCTTAGTGTCCTCAATAGTAGCTTCGGCCCTGTGGAGCAAAAGTCAGCTGATTGTCCTTCTGTTCATCTAGATCAGAGATCTTCAACAGGGGGTCTGGGACCCCTAGGGGTCCTCAGAGTCACTGCAGGGGGTTGCCCCAAATTATTTTCAATTTTTGAAAGTTCTTTCAAAAATGAAAATGTCTTAACATAATTCCAACATATTATTAGCAAATATAAATCCCCACTGATGATAGGCTTACTGGCCTATATGTAAGGTAGTCACTAATATAGCCACACACAAATATAGTTCATCTTACGTTTTCACTGTGCTGCATGTATGTGTAACATTAAAAGATGATTTATAAAATCATGCCAACAATTCATATTTTCATAGCTTAGTATTCAAAAAAAAGGTATAAAGGCTTAAAGCCGCCCTACATGTTATTGTAGGCCCAGTTTAATATGCAACTTCATTTTATACAATATATGTAGTAGGGGGTCCCTGATCCGTCTCTCTCTCAGTTAAGGGGTCCTGGCTTAAAAACCATTGAAGACCCCTGATCTAGAAGATTTTTCAATGTAAAGTATTGCTTTTGATTTGTAAGAAGCATGCTGTGTACCTAAAACCTCTGAAAACATCTTTCCTATGAGTAAAGGTGAAAAAGGTTTTTACAGTTTGCCTAAATTAAATTCTGGTGTCAAAAATATTTGATTGCAGCTAATATTTTCTATGAAATTGAAAAAGTAGTAAAACAGCACCAAGTGAGAACTTTGTTCCCAGGAAGATGGCTAAGCCTGTCCATCACCTCCACTCTCTCCTGACCAACAGTGGGACATTTCAGTCACTTATGTTTCGCTGCCGTTCGGGGCTGTAAACACGTTGATTTCCAGGTGCAGCTTTAACAACGATTTATAAATACATTTTACTCAACTTAATATCATCACTCTTAAGGTATCAACCTCAACTCTCGAGGGTGTCAGAATTGCTTTTCCATCACAAATAGAGTATTTGGGGTTGGAAGGAGAACCAAGATAGGATTGGTTGGGGTTAGGGGGTGGGGGCTTTAATAAACGTGGCACAGATCCGAGGCTGCGATCTAATCAACGCTGCACCTTATTTTCATCTAGACGTGGGGGAGAATTAGATATTTAACGGTGGCAGTTTTATCTTCCAATCACACGGCTTAGGTTAGTGGACACCTTGTTAAGTGGCTAGATGTGTCCAATCAGCCAGCGTAGGCGGGTTGTCAGCGTGAGTTCGCGCGTGTGTGAGTGAATGTGTATGGGTGCTTTTTGCTGGTTAGCACTCCCCAAATCATTGTGTGTCCGTGCATGGCTCGTATTGGCGTTTGATGTGTGTAGACTGGCACAAATTGGCAATCAGGTGAGGTTGGCATGGACAAGGGCCTCTCCTCACCGGGATCCTGACTCCAATTGGCTCCTTCTCCCCTTTCCATCCTCTCATCCTTCTCTTCCTCCCTCTCCAAAATCGTTTTAACTTGACCCTGACAAAACCCATTACAGTCTCAATTATGCTACGTGTCTCTCTCCTCCTCCTCTTCTGTTCGTTTTTTTATCTCCTCTCTCGGCATCCCTTTTCCCCAAACCCTCGTGTGATCCTCCGGGACTGGTGGGAGCTCTAAGCGGTCGGCGTTTCCCTCCTGACTCTATCACCAGTCTACCGCATCTCAGTCCTCCTAATTAGCCTTGGTGGGACCATCACTTTCTTCTTCATTAGGAAAACAGAACAGATGTGCGTGCCAGAAGGAGAAAGTAATCAAGGGACAACAGGACAAAGAGCTGTTCAGTACTGCAGCAACACTGCCAGGGTTGAGGGTACCATTCCCTAAAGAAAAGTACTTATATTGTGATGAATCTAATTGCCCTGCGCCGCATATTGAAAACGTAGGCAATGTCACTGAGTGGCTGTGGCAGCATTTGATGTCTGAAAGCAACTTATTCTGCATGAGTTGGTGGTGAGGGTTTCATTTCCTTAAGCAAGTCATTATGCTAAGCTAATTGATTCCCACTTCCCTGCAGCTTCATGCTAAACATACAGACATGAGAGTACAATAGGAAAGTAAATAAGCGTGTTTCTGAAAATGTCAAAGTTCCTTTAAACTGGGAAGAGACAATATGTTCCCTACTGGGATCTTCCATAGTGTGACTTTATGCATGCACTCATTATACAGTAAAGAGCCTCGGATAGAACGGCATCTATTAATATTATAATATTATCTAACCTAGCTGTGGTTCAGTCTCTCTTTCTCTCACAGTATACAGTCACTTCTCCCTCCTTTTCTTCCCTACTACTTCTTCTTTGTCTTTCCAGCGGGGGGGTGGGTGTTGAAGGAGACGAGCGAGAGAGGAGAGGTACAGGGAGCAGCGAGTGATGAATCTCCCCGCCGTCTTTAACACTCTCCGCTTCGTCGGCTCTTCCCTCGTTTCTGACCCAAATCTAATGCGACAGGACTCGTTTTCGGCACCCCCACCTCCTCCCGCCTCCCCTCCCCGCTGTCGCAGGAGTCGTGCACCACCCCTCTATTTTTAGCTGTTTGTCCTTGAGTCACAATCCCTGAAAATTGCCATGATCCATAAAGGACTGGGTTTGTGGCGCTTGAGGGAAAACGCACACCTTCCCTCGCCAACACCATCCTCCTTCCAAACCCCCCCCCCCACAACACCATCACCACCACCTCCAAGAGTGTGTGTGTGTGTGTGTGTGTGTCTGTGTGTGAGCAACAAATCGTTAACAATTTCAAGTCTACTGGAACGAATATTCCTCTCATTAAAGAGGTGAAATGGAGGGAGCGCTAAACGAGTGTAACTCCGACAGATCAGGCTGTTCTTTTTTTCTTTTCTACCCCCCCCCATCACCACCACCACACACACACACACTCATCCCCCGCCTCAGAAAGTTATCCACTGTAGCCAATTAGCATGAATGCTCTGTCTAGCATTAGCCCCCATCTTTCATGTCCAACTCTTGCTCTCATTACCGTCTTTTTCTCTCCTCCTCCCCGATCCTTCTCCAACCCCTCTTCTCATTCCCTCTCTCTATTTCTCATTAGGCCTGCATCGTAACACAGTGAATCATAATAGGTGCGCTACACTGTGAAATGGCTTTAGCTTTGTCTCATTTCGCCGCTTGTAAGCGGGAGTATGGATAAACAGACAATCTATTTCACGCAGACACAGACACACACCAACAGACACAATCAGAGCCGTCCATTAATCTGTCGTAAAGCAGCTTTTTGCCCGCCTGAAGAAATCCCTGATACTAAGAGTCAGAGAAAGGCAGAATGGGGGCTAATCTGTGGGAGATGCCATGCAAGGCCATGTACTGTCCACTGATGATAAACAGATGAATCCCACGAAGGAGAGAGTTTTGGGAGAGAGGGAAAAGAAGGAGGAGAGGAAGAGATAGCGAAAAGAAAAGGGGAATGTGGTGGAAGTCCAAAAGGTAGAAGCAGAGGAGCGAGAGGACGAATGGGTGGAGACCGGGGGTGGAGACCGGGGGTGGAGACGGCGGCGCCGAGGCGTATTCTAAGCCCTGAATGTAAATATGCGTGAGGGGATTATCACAGAGTGCCAGGCGGCGCTTTTGGGGCTTTGTTTCCGTGACACCATGACGTTGGCTTTGTTTCCGTGACAGCAGACGTGTGTGTGTGTGTATGTCACTGTGTGTTTGTGTGTGACATCCAGGCATCTGTTTCCTGCTGGAAAAGGTTAATTACATCTCCACTGCCTGACTGGACGTGCAATGCATAATCACATACGCTAATGAGAACTATGTGTGTGCGTGAGTGTGTGTGTGTTGGGGTCTTTGTGTCTCGATGTGCATTCTGAAAAGGCAGTTTTATAGCAGCTGAATGGCTCTCTTAACCACTTGTTTCAGGTTTGAAAGTCTACTGTTGCAGCCAAGAAGAAACAAAAGCACACAGACACACTCTCAGAGTCATACACTCACACAGGTGACAGCTGGAAGCACACCGCAGTGGCATTTACGGACAGACACTCCACTCCCCATGGGGGACATTAATGGATGGGTCTGCATCAGTCTGTGCGTGTTTGTAATTACTTGTCTGGCTGGTAATGAGACAGAGATGCTACGGCATCAGAGGAGGGACTTCTCACAAAACCTGTTGCTCATTCTGACCCTTGACTCCTATCTTCACACTTCAGCTCAGCTGCTGATTGGACAGCTGCTCTGCTTTAGATTGGGCCCAGCTCAGCGTGAAAACCAAGATAGGCTCCAGCCCTCCATGGGTGACTTTGGAAATTACTGTACACTTTCTCACTTGGCTGAAGTTTGCACTAAGTTGATCTGACATAAGCAGGTAGGCGAGGAGGTGCAGAGCGCCGTCCATTCAGCCTCCGTGGAGCTGCGATTAAGGAGGAGAAGGGAGAGATGCTGAGAAGTGTGACTGAGAGAAATAATGGATTTCAAGGGCCCGCCGTCTCTTTACAACTTATACAGTACACCAGCTATGGCAAGAAATAAATCACACTGATAAAAATGCTTTTTGGAATCACATCAGCAGAAGCAAAGTTCTCTGTCAGCTGCCAAGGGAAAATGGAAATGCAGCAAGGATGGTTAATGGGGATGAGCGCAGGGTTCACAGGCTGTTATTTTCATTAATCTGATTCATTTTGAGGAATGTGGCTCAAGGCAGCATTGCAGTTGTTGAGTTTATGCAGCTTAAAAATTAGAAAATGCCTAGAACCTGAAGCCTTAGACACTTTCGAAAGAGATGCAGTATCTGGTTCAAAATGTAATTTCAATAAAAGCCTGTGCCTGCTGAAGCCCCTTCCCCCCCATCCCTGTTTGAGTATCCCCATGCATAATATCAGACAGTCTGTACTGAGCAGCCGTACACTCCAGTTTGTTAAAGGATAAAACCCTCGTAAAGGGGGGGAGAGTGCAGCTGACTGCGGCGCGGTCACACCTCTGTCTCCTGATCCCTCCATCGTCCTACTTCCTCACCCTCGTCCTCCTCCTCCACTTGTTCCTTTTTCTTCTTCTTCCGTCTACGGCAGAAGCCGTTCAGACCACAGAAGCAGGCACAGGTGAAGGGCATGGCCTATCTGACGCAGCGCAGCCACGTAAACCTGCGGAGGGAGAGGGAAGAGAGACAGGGAAGAGAGGAGGAGGAGAGGGGAGGAGAAGAGGGGAGGCGTTACAGCGTTTCTCCTTCCTCTGGCAAGCTGCCAACACATCACACTGCTCGTGAGTTTGAATGAGTCTTTTGAACACAAATGGATATCTGGAATCAAAGAAGGAGAAAGGGCTTTTTCATCTTTTCATTTTTTTTCATGCATATTGAGGCAAAGTGAGTTTTCTGTTTAGAACTTTTAACTGAGCTCTATGATGAAGAGAGTTTGGCGTCATTTGATCACAGTTTGCCTAAAGTAAAGAAATATGATCGAAGATCGAATATGAAGTGAGCAAGACGTTGCCATGTCGTGCTGTGCAGTGGATGCTTCCAGCAAAAGTGGGGCCAGTGTACAGGGGAGATAGGGGGGTTACAACCCCCCCCCCCAATAATCACAAATTGCCAGTGCACCCCCCCCCCACCAAAAGGGTTAGGGTTAGGGTTAGGGGGTAAGGGTTAGTTTGCAACTCACCCAATAATCAAAACTGGGCTTTTTCCAAAGTTTTTGTTGCTTTTTTTTTCAGACATTTTTGTCACTTTTCTTAATGCCTTTTGCGTATTTTAAAGTTTTTGTCGCCTTTTTCAAAAATAAATTAGACAGTTTTAGTTTTTAGTTTTTGATGCCTTTTATTGAATTCGATTTTGTCGTTTTTTTCCGACATTTCTCGCATTTTGACATTTGACATTTTGAGATCTCAACCCTCCCAACGTTGTACCCAAAGTTACATCCTTGTCTTTGTATAATGTGTAATATCGACAGAGTGTAAAAATGTAATAGTTTGTCTTCTTCTTCTTAGCACAGCACACACCCCCGAGCTGAAGAACAAGTGACGCTCTGTGGAACAGAGCAGCTAACTCATTAGCACACGCAGTCTATGATAGCAGAGCACAGACCCTGAGCCAAGGAAGCCTGCCGCTTAACGGTGACAGACGGCCGGCAAGCCAGGTAGCCGATTTGGGCTGAAAGACTGAAAGGTACTTTAGTGACGGCTATGTTGCTTGTGTTTATGACTTTCCCTAACTTTAACCAAGTGTTTAAGTTGCCTAAACCCAACCATAGTTTAACCACAGTTTAAAATGACCAGAGGTAAGGTCACACTTTTTTACATTTGTTGTAAATATGAATCTGCTTTTGGCACAGCTCACCTGCCCCCGTCAAAAGATACTTCATTGGGCCTAACAACTTTTCTGGGGGAAACCTTGCAACGACACAGCTTCAAACCTAAATCCTCTGAGATTTATCATCATTTATATTACCTATAGGCCTACAGTTGGAAAACTGTTGTAATCCAGTGATAAATATATAGCAGAAAGCTGTCGATAACGCTCAAGGCTGCGTGTGTGTTTGTCTTTTGCATTTCTGCAGTGCTCTCAGCAAGAAAGTTACTGCGGTTCAGTCAATAGGTCAGAGAACACACACGGCACACTCTCACATACTGTACGCTGCGGTAAAGATTGGCACGGTGGTCTATTGAGCGCTGTCACTCAACGAGGAACAAAAACTACCATTACACTTCTTCTCACATTTTTCTTCACATCTCCCACACACACACACACACACACACACACACACACACACACACACACACACACACACACACACACACACACACACACACACACACAGCCAGAAGTAGTCTTAAGGCTCACTAAACTCCCAACGTTAACATTTTTCACTAGCAGCTGAGAGCTTCATTAAATACCAACCTGAGTCAGCAGCACCAGCAGGTCTAGCTGGGGAGTGTATACTGTGTGTGTGTGTGTGTGTGTGTGTGTGTGTGTGTGTGTGTGTGTGTGTGTGTGTGTGTGTGTGTGTGTGTGTGTTAATGCAAGTGGGAGAGAGTGGGTGACAAAAACACAGGCACAGACCAAACATAAAGTGTCTGCATTCATGCGTGTGTGTGTGTGTGTGTGTGTGTGTGTGTGTGTGTGTGTGTGTGTGTGTGTGTGTGTGTGTGTGTGTGTGTGTGTGTGTGTGTGTGTGTGTGTATGCATGTGGCTTTGGGGATTGATGTGTGCTTCAACCTGTCTCATATGGGGGCAATTAGCTGAGCTAGACTCCAGGCTGCCAGCAAGCAGAGACAAAAACGCCTCGGGCCATGCAGTGTGTACGGGTGTGTGAGTGTGTACATATATGCTGTTAAACCTCCATGTGCTCTTCTTTTATCCCTCCTCTGTCATTTAATATATCCATCTAATCCGTGTCTGCAGATCTCCCACTCTGTACCCAATGGCTTTAGACCCTATGTGACATGGCAGAGAAAATCACATAGGAATAGAAAGCCATAAAACACAGCAGCGAGCCAGTCACGCTGATAGCAGGAGTAAACTTTTCTCTCCGCACAATGATTTGTGTGTGTGTGTGTGTGTGTGTGTGTGTGTGTGTGTGTGTGTGTGTGTGTGTGTGTGTGATCAGGAATGTGAGTAGCTCTCACTTCATGCCTTTAACACCCTCAGCTTGTCTGACAGCTTATAAGGCCCTGCAGAGGATTTACAACAGTGCTGAGACGCCTCTCTTCACTGTTTATTCTTCTTGTCTTCTGTGTATCCTCCATGTCCTCCGATCTCTCCTTCCCTCACTCTCACCCGCTTCCCTTCTTCTTCTTTCTCCATTCATTCTCCAACCCCAGCCACGCTGCCGGCCATCGGAGTCAGTGTCTTGTTTTGGTGGTGTGTAATTACTAGGGGTTCTTACACAGGCAAGCGCAGAGATGAGACAGATGAAAACACAGCCTGAAGACCCTCTGAATTATTAACTGGCTGAAAATGGATGAGTCAACGTTAACAGAGAGGGAGAGGGAAGCAGCCCACGTGCATCCACAAATACACACATAAATGAACAGTCACAGGCCCAAGTACAGTGTGGCTTCATGCGTGAACCAACCATGGTGGGATCCAAACTTGGGTTGGATCAGTATTTCTGGATGATGAGATTGGCCAAGGAAAAAAGCAAATTGGCACTTCATTATTTAATACTTAACTAACAGTTTAACTTCAAGCTTCAAGCTACTGATGGTCCCAAGTATCCCCACCATTAAATCATGGGTTGGCTCATTGTGCTCTTCGCCCCAGAACCTTTTAGCCCTACACGCTGTTAGCAATATCTGCTGAGATTAGTAAAACAGGCAGATTGGTGTGCGAGTCAGTCACCCTAGGGTGAGCGCAAATTAAACTAGAAATTGGAAATAGTTTACACCGCTCCAAAAAAAATGAATCACTTCAAACTTCTAGCTCCACTTATAACTTTCTCAGGACCAATCTTTCTGATCCCACCCTGTGCCAAAGTGTGCCACAGGTGCGCCAAGGGAGCCTGGCCATGAAATTACCAAAAGGGCATTTTGCGCGCTCCCGACACACTTGGCAGAGCACACTTGACTGCGATCTGGCCGCGCTGCTGAGTTCACAGAAACAGAGCTTTGGTGTCCTCTTGAGCACACAGAGCAGCAACTAACCATCGCCTTGTAGAGGTAAAGAGAAAGTATGTGAGTGTGGTATTGACCTTTTCATCTAACTCTCCGAGAGAAAGTGAATCATTTCCCAAAATGTCAAACTATTCCTTTAAGATTAAAGGCAAAAACACACATATACACACACCTGCAAGATTGCTAATAACCGAACACACATGCCCAACATGCTTCCTTGGTATCTGGTGAACAAAGAGCTACTTTACAGTTTGGAGGGGAATCCCTGCTTTTTGAGAGACTGCTCTAGCAACAAGCATGGAAATGGGAAGACAGAGGGCTGGAAAGACATGCAGAGATAAGAAGACATGAGATAAAGAAGGAGGGTTTGAGAATAAAGTAAGAGGGGAACTCAGAGACAGTTTGAAGCAGGTAGGCTCAATGTCAAAGTCATCCATCCTTGTTTCAGTCTGTCTTTTTCAACCTCATCCCTGTAAAAACTCGCTCTGCTTCCTTGTATGTGTTTCTGTTCGTGTTTGTGTGTGTAAGCTGATTTGTGTCTTATCGAGATCCTCTGTGGAAACAGACATTGTGGTTTATTTGTTATCTTCTTGGTTGGACGACGAGATAAGGTGATCAGTATTTGCGTGAGTGAGCGAGAATGTATGAGCATGCGTGTATATGTGTGTGCTGTTGGACTTGCATGTGTGTCTGTGTCTGTGCATAGAGGAATAGATAAGCTCAGTGTTGTGCCTTTGAGTTTAAGTGATAGAATTCTAATGCTGATCCCAATGGTCAACAGCCCAGAGACGTTCCACAGAAAACTTGAACGTTATCCATTATTAATACCGTGACTGCCTTCGGACGCACACACACAAAGCAGAAACACTCAATGTGAGTGTGATCCATGCTGACATGTGCCTGACTTCTACTCATGGAATATAAGTAGCCACTGAGAAACCTCCCATCCAGAACACTTCCCATCAAGCAGGCAACAAGACGCTCTAACTGGTGGATAAAAAATAAGTTTTACTCTGCGCCGGCCTCCAAGATTCAAAATCCCAAAGCGCTCGCTTTCATGTACAGTTTTTTTGGGGAGTTATTAAATGCAGGGGGTACACTTAACATCTTACAGAATTCACAGATTACCTTTTAAAAGCAGAAAAGGCTTGTCCTGAAGATTTGGTTTTTACTTACATCTTGTATTTGTCGTATCAGCAGCAGCAATCCTGCACTTTTCCCGAGATCCCTTCACTCCGTCTGTGTGTGGACCACATATTCTCTGCCACTTATCTGATCAAGTCAAACACATTGATCGGCTCTTCCTCTTTTTTCCCGTCTTCATGTCCTTCTTTTCTGGCTTTAAGCCCCAGTTGCACTCTTTCTTTACCCTCACGTAGACATTAAAGCCAGTGTGTGTCCTGGGTTCCTGGTTTCTGGTACCCACACAAAGCTTTTACCTGTATCTGTTGCATTCTTGTCTCCCCCCCATTCTACCCGCCCCCTCCCAACTCTCTCCTTCTCACTGTCGCTTGCTCCCTTGTCCAACACAAAATGCCCTCTGTCCTGCTCTCAGGTAAAAACTCCCACCCACCAACCCCTGAGCCTAGATAACTGAGAGGGCTGAAAAAACAGGGAAAAAGTTTGTGTTCTATCAACACAAAAGATGCCAAAGGTGGATGGTATGAAAAGGCAGATAAATATGGATATATGTAAAGTATGAGAGATAAAGGAGGAGAGGAGCAAAGAGGAGAAAGTCAGGAAAAACTGATAAGGTGATAAAGAGTGTAAAGCAGAAACAGTGGACAGAGATTGGATGACGTCCTGTCAGGCAGGTATTTGAATAGTGTGTGTGTGTGTGTGTGTGTGTGTGTGTGTGTGTGTGTGTGTGTGTGTGTGTGTGTGTGTGTGTGGGTGTGTGTGCAGATTCAGGTACACTATGGTGCATTGGAGTCTCAATCTGTCCTCATGGCTAACTGTCTCCCAGTCCCAGTGAACAAAGAGCCTATTGACTTAGTAACACACAGGAGCTTTCTATTTTCTCCACAGGCTAGTGCTTTGTACTGGTCCCCTTCAAAACACACACACACACACACACACACACACACACACACACACACACACACACACACACACACACACACACACAAATGCAGCCACACCAGAACTCCACCTGCTCCTAGATATGTCTGTCCTCTTTTCAGGACGGCTCGATATTCAACGTCAATATGTCCATTTTGTCACCGAAAAATACCTATTTTTAAAAGTCACTTACTTTAATATTGAAGTGGAAAAAGAGATGATGAGATGATTCTAATACTTTCCACTGCAGACCACGTTATTTTTATACATTTCAATGAAAAGAAATAACATTTACGTGACACTTTGTGAAGTGACTGACCTTATTTAAAGAGAAAATGCTTAGAAAAAAATGTTTAATAGATCACATGCTAAATGAAATTTGGGGCAAATGTGATTTAGTTTGCATGTGAAAAATATGACTTCAAGACTCAGTAATGATTATAGAAAAATCTTTGATTTGATTGACATTTAAGTGTCAAAAAATAGCGAAAAATGCTAATGAGGTTCCAGGGTCACATTCTCCTATGGCTTTTATTGTCTGACAAGAGATTTAATTAACTGTTATACAAAACAGGACTGGGCCCAGAAAATGTTTGGTATTTTCGCTTGATAAATGACTTGGATGATGTAGTATTAATTTCGTCAGATGAGACAAGACTAAATATGTTCGTCAACGACCTTTTTTTCCATGACAAAGACGAGACGATGACGAGACTGCACCAATGTCCAAAAACACTGACTAAGACTAAATTAACGTGCATTATTGTTGACGAAAAAAGACGAGACTAAAATGTTTTGTATAAAATAAAAACTAAGATAAAATCTTTCTTCATTTTCGTCTACAATCGTCTCTACTTTTTCATCATGAGAGAGAATATTCAGCTGTTATGCCTTCAAAATATTTTATATATATATATTTTTGTATCTGTCTTCCAAAAAATTAGCCACGCAGAGAAACCTTCCAAACTTTCTGTGCAAAATAAAATACTCTTCAGAACAAGTTCATCATTTGTGAATGTGTCTCTTAAATCAGAAAACCAGACGCGTTTAACAAAGTTGCATTCAACAAACGTGTAAAAAAAAGTGTGTTTTGTCAGATAATTATGACATTTAACCAATATTTGAGATGTGTGAAACACTATTTGACTGAAATTGTTATCAGAAATAATCTCAGAAATAATTTGTTTAAAAAAAAGACTAAAATGTTTTGACTAAAACTTGACGAAGATCCCTTGAGTTCTCTTTTGACTAAAACTAGACTAAAATGACGAGACTTTTAGTCGACTAAAACTTGACGCATTGACTAAATATGACTACAACTAACACGGACATTTGGCACAAGACTAAGACTACATTAAAAATAGGTGACACAATGAACACTAGGATGATGGACTGATTATCAAAATAGTTGTTGATTACTTTTCTGTCAATTGAGCAATTGATCAGTGTTTCAGCATTAAAGAGAAACAGCATCTTGTATGGAGGGAAACGCTTCCTGCACTGACTTCTGCGTGTTGACTGGTATGACGTACTCCCAGAAAAACCTTTTAGACATCACAGTTGCTCGGGATACATCCCACAAGTTTTAGAATTTTCCAAAAACCAATGTTGGACAGGTGTGTGCCACTTTTTCATTCTTCAAAAAAATACTTATGTCACTTTTCATTTGAACAACAGAGTGCAACTAAGAGAATACAAAAGTATTTGCTCCTGATTTTTAAGAGTCCTTGCGTCTCAGCCCTCTCTGTGAGAGCAGCTTTTAGCCCCGCTTTCAGGTGTGGCCATTCGGAAGAGATATAAACACTGGCTTTACACATGGTCGAATACTTTGTAAGAATTGGTTTTCTTTACATATACACTGGCTTTTAAGTCTACTTGTTACAGACGAGTACACAGTGCAAGCAAGATGGTTTGCATGCTACTCTTTAAAATAATCTCTCAAGGACCTTAGAGTGGGGGTGAAAAATAATGTATTAAGTAAAGCGTTGGTAACTCACTGACACTTGAATGTATTTTTGTGGAGAGGAAAAGGTACAGAAATGGTGATTATTTTTTTAGATGCAGCCTCCGCATCTGTGTTCGAAGTTAGCTCTTAACGTCCCCGAGGCCTCACACAAACTTAGTGTTGTCTGTTGGCTTCTATAATTATCTCTCTTGCCCCCCCCCCTCTCTTGTGGAGCGACACCAGGACTACAAAGAGCCAACAAGGCACTCCCGAGGTCTACTACAGGTACGGTAATTATAACCTTCAGGTTACCAGTGGGGAATAAGGCTTAACGAAGTCCGGACGGAGAGCAGGGGGGATTATTACGTCTCAATAGCACTACAAGTGCCTGGCCAACCACTGAAATCCTCTGTGAAGTTATCAACATGCTGAATAATAATGCTGTAAGGTATTCGCCTTAGAGTGGCTGCGAGAGAGAAAGTGAGAGAGAAAGTAAGAGAAGGAAAGGCCACAGCAATCTCAGAGAAGGAGAGAGAGAGGAGAAAGAGAAAGGGAGGAAGAGGTATGTAGAGAATATCAGAAGAAAGAAAGTTAACACGGTCGAATGCTGTTAAACTCAAACCACAACAAAATTTTGTATAAAGGAAAGGTTGCATTTTTTTCAAGTCTATCTTATAACAATACTCACTTTCCATACGTAGACTAGAGGAGGTCATGTTTTTGGCTCAGTTTGTCTGTTTGTTGGTTTGTTTGTCAGCAGGATTACGAAAAGACTTCTTCCCCAATTTTCATGAAACTTGTTGGAAGGGTGTAGCATGGGGCAAGGAAAAACCCAAAACATTTTGGAGCGGAGCCGAATCACAGGGCGGATACACATTTTATTTTTCACTTTCATTAACATTGCGAGATAGGGCATTTGTGCTGCCTTCATGTGGTTTCAGAATAACTGCAAAAAATGACTTGTCAAACATATTTCATGGCTCACCTGATCCGTTTCCTCCGCTCTTCGATGTCAGGCAATCACTGGAAGCAGCTCGCCACGTGTTGTTGAGCAATAACTTATACTGTACAACCAAAACATTCTCACTCCCATTGAGTAAAATACGGACGCTCGGTCAGATGCTGTTGGCGTTATTATTGACGCTAAAAGTCTCCTTTAGCGTAAGAGCTAAACGTGCTTTATCTAAACGTGCTGGGTCGGGACTTTTGGCGGGACTTTTGACGCAGTTAAGCTTAGAGAACGATCGCGGGTGGGCTTATAAAAGGTGCGTTTACGTGACATGCGGGACACGATCCCCAGTCTCCTGTGTAAGTCCTGTGTTGTTTGACCCGTCCACCCCCCCAACCAACCTCCCTACGCAGCATTTCGGGCTTTCATACTACTCGCTGCCGTTGTCCCTTTTAATACTACTTCATCTTCACATTCCATACACACGCTGAAGGGAGCTTTTTGCGTCGTATCTGACGCTGACAGCCACTGACTATGCATCCGTATTTTACGAGTTGGGAGTGAGAACGGGTTGGTGCAACACATCTTCATTGTGACGTCCATGTTTTTTCCACATTACGGCAAACTCCAATATTTGCTTCATTTTAAAAATGCATGCTTCAAGTTACACTGAAGCTTATGTGAGCAATGCACGGCTTAGCAAGAAGACAATCCAGGATAACACAAATAGGTAATGTGTCTCATAGTAGCTTTGGCTGCACTTTAGCGTACATTTTTGCACATAACTAGTACTATGAATTTTTTTAAGGTACTTAAGGTATGAATAAGGTATGAATATGGAGCAGGTTTTCGCTTTATGCTAAATTTTTGGGTGTTTTTGCAGTCCGTGTGTATTCATCCTAAACAGCCAGTACAGCTGTAGTGAGCTAGCAAGGTATGAACCAGCCATACTGTAGTGTAGTCTAGTTTTTTGTAGTGAGTATACTGTGATTTTTCCCTCCCAGCATCATTCTTGCCCGTGTCCCAGAGCGACAACCCCATACATTTCTTGTAAAGTTACTGCGTATAGCATCAGCCTCATGCTGCAGTGTCACCGGAGGCTGCAGTAGCTTCAGCGGCAGGCTTACGAAAATAATGAGTGTATATTGAGTTGGCTTTCATTTCATATCTACTTTCATATGAGTTAATTTCATGTTTGCACAGCAACTGTGTAGTTTTTCCTAGGTGACTCGAAACACAGACTATATTATGAATTTATGACCAATATGTTTGTAAGTCGGTATATGGAAATTCTTGACCTTCCCTAGTGGGTATATGGCGTATACCTGCGTATCACGTCGACTACACCACTGGTGTCGACTGTGTGTGCTGTGTTTGTGTTTTAATGTAAAAGCTCAGAACTCATCATCAGGAACTTGTCATTTTTTATTATTTTCCTCTAGTCTTGCTCTTTTTTTCCTCTTTTCTCTGTTTATGCAGTGGAGTCATAAAGCCTCTCCATAAGCATTTTCGTTTTTTAAACTAACAACGAAGTGTCATCTCTGCAATTTGCCCCGCCCAGAATTACTTTGCCCCTATCAGCACCCACTCGCTTTTTTCCATTAGTGTATTCAGTCACACCACATTTGAATTACGCTTTGCACTCGGTAATACACCTTTGCAGTGAAGTCCTCTCACTGGGAAAGACTTGCTTCACTGCCGGTACGGAGACAAGGAATGATTACAGCGACCAATAACTTGCATGGGCATTATGTTCAAATAGTAAAAGTACAAAGCTATATCTTTAAGCACTCCGGAAAACAGAGGGAGAGGCAGAGGGAGCTCGACCGAGAGTCAGAAAGAGAGAGATGGCACCCTGGCCTAGATATCCGCCTGTAAGCTGCTAACAATGCAGACATGGCAACTGGCTGTGTGAGGCGAGCGCGGGAGAGGAGATGAGAGGAGCGATGGGCAGAGGAATAAAAGAAGGAGGGACAGAAAGTCAGGCCAGAGAAAGGATTAGTGATCAAAGGAAGCCACCGGCCATCCTGAAAGCCCGCTACACACACACACACACACACACACACACACACACATTCGTAGATAGAGAGGGAGAGAATGAGGACATTTCCCCTCCTTCTTCCCAGCAGCACGTTGGCTGTGAGAACGAAGACTTGCATAAAACCATTTGCATTAGCCGTAGAGTCTAAATGTTAAGAGGGGAAACACACACTCGCACACACACCCATTGATTGATTATAGTGCTGTAATGAGAATACATGCCAGTCTAACTTTCTCTCTAATTGGTTTCATAGCCTTTTCCCAGGAGAAGTTCTTTGGGAACTTAAAAAACACAATAAGACATCTACCTTTTCCTTCTGCAGAAATTCCACGCTGAAATTGAAATGTTTTTAATTCCCCCTAAACCTCTGTCTCCTTCACTGTGACGAGTCGCCGATAAAGAGATAAACAACGGGCTGGAGATACCAATTAGGCCGTCAAATGGCAGCACAACAATCTTCGGCACTCCTCCACTTCCCAGAGGAGTACTAGTGGGGGAAAAAGAAGAAGAAACAAAGCAATTCTGCTTGTGCAGCGAGGACGAGGAGGAGAAGAAGAAAACTTTGTGAGAGTTCATTCTCTCTGTGCAGAGAAACACGCGCACAAATACACACATCTCCTCTGTCAGAGGCTTGACCTCCACTAAGCTGATCTCGCTCCTCGCTATTCCATCACCCTCCCACCGGTTGACCTGATTGGCTAATGACGGCTCATTTATCTTGATGCAGCATCTGCAGTGTCTACAAGGCTTGTGTGTGTGTGTGTCTGTGTGTGTGTGTACACACACAGACACACGCACACAGAGACAGACACACACACCCACACACACACACACACATGATACACACTAGCTCTGTACGCCAGCGCTGCCCTTGCTGCAACAGCTTGCACACATTGGTTCACCTCTGGGGAATGATGGAGAGGAGAGAGAAGAGAAGGAGGAGAGGGTGAAGTGAAAGGGTGGGAGGAGGAGGAGGTGGTGAAGAGTAAGAGGAGGGAGACAATGATAAAAAAAAGGAAAACAGGGGGAAGAAGGGAAGAGAGAAGAAGAAAAACAGGAACAAGGAAAATGGGAAAAAAGAAGTAGAACAACATGATGAAAACAGAAGATGAAGAAGAATGAGAGCAGGATGATTAAAAGATAAAAAGAGGAAAAGAGAGAGAAGGGAATAGGAAGAGAGAGAAAAACACCAGAGGAGGGAATGGAGTTCAAATGGAGGAAAGAGGGAGTGATGCATGTTTAATTCTACCGTTAACTCTTCTTTAATTACCACCGCTACCGCAGTGTGATCGCTGCATGTGTGTATAATACACAGCAACCATTAATATGAAGCAGGCTGAATAAGTGAGGCCAGCCAAAGGGACAAGCCAAGCAATCCTCTAATATTCCAGCATTCATGAATTATCCATTTTTAAATTGTATGTAGTATAATTACTCTACCTGTTATTGTTATACCTACGGTTATTTTTAGACATGGATGCTTGTTAACCCTCCTGGTGTTAACCCATTTTCAAAGTTTCTTTATCAGAAATTTGGGTTTCTTTCAACTCTCTTCACAAGTAAAATAAATGATCAGTCAGCTATTTTCATTGAATTTGGGTGTTTTATTCAATTTTATAGCATTTGAAAAAAATAATTGATAAAAGAATGTTGAAAAAAGTGACAAAAATGTTGGGGGGAAAAAACACAAAAATGTTGAAAGTGGAGAAACGTAAAACATCGGAAATGTTGAGAAAAACTGTTGAAAAAGACAACTTAAACGTTGAAAAAAAAATTCAAATTTAAAATTTTGACCCAGAAAAATAAAACCATGCATGGTCGACGGGAAGACAACACAAATGTTAATATGGACTAAATTATGATACATCCTATTATGACGGATGG
>NC_135858.1:38306307-38311307 GCF_031162955.1 Sander vitreus | reverse complement strand
GCTCTGCATAGGGGGGGGAATTAATTAGAACGAAAAAGAAATGGAGAGAAGAGAAAGTCTCTTGTCTGCTCCGAGTCCGGAGAATAGTTTCACAATTAGTCAAAATCCCAAACAGAGCCTGTGGACGCTAGAACGTGTACTAGAGAGAGCGAGAGAGAAGGAGATTAAAAGCCTAAAAGGAACAGACAAAGCTGAAGTTTTTCTAAAAAATGATTGGCAAGAGCATGTTATGTATGTTTCTTTTTGTTATGTGTCTCCGTACCCTCCTGAGGCGAGTGCTGTCCTTCCTTCTTTTCTTCTTTCTCAGTCCTGTTATTCTTCTCTCAGTCCTCTTCAGTACTTTTTCTTCACCTTCTTCTCCCTCCTTCTGCCCTCCGCTGTCCGGGATATTCCATCAAAGAAGAGTCGGGCTCATGGTGGATGGAGGCATCGCTGCGCTCCAAACACACTCCAGCTTTTGCGGTCTTCTCCTTTTTGACTCTTTTCTCCTTTTTCTTTTTGTCTTCTCCCTTTCGTCGGCCGGAGCATTTTTTCTTTCTTCCCAGCAGAGGTGACACACAGCGTAGGGGGGGTTGAGGACAAGGAGGGGTGGACAGAAAGACTGAGAGAGAACAAAAAAGGAGGGAAAAAGAGCAAGTGTAGGATGGAACAGAGAGCGGGGAATGACAGGAAGAGGCAGGTGGAATGGGTAGTGACACATCGCGGAGGTGTGTGTCTGCGCGTATGTGAGTGTGTCAGAGCACGGGGGCCGTCCTTCTAGCCGACACACCACCAACGAGGAAGAGGTGGAGGAGGAATAGACGGATGGAGGGATAGAGGGAGTGATACAGCAAGCATGCCACCTCCTCCCTTACATACACACACATTTGCTTAGTTCATTGTCATTCACTGGATTTCGCCGTGACACGCATGGCTAACGTACTCATGGAGCCGGACCCTGAACTGAATCCTAATGGAGGAGAGGGAGAGAGGAGGAAGAGGAGGAGGAGGAGGGTGTATCAAGCGAGCAGGTGTTCCCTCTACGTCTATTGTTCCCTGTCAATGTGTATGTGCATGTGAGTGTGTTCTGGTCCTTCCAGTGTGTGTATACGCATGCGCAAATACGAGCACGTGAGCTCTTTCTTGTGGTAAAGTAGCTGAAAGAACGCACACGTGCATCTGTTACAGATACAAGCTCCACTTCTATTTTGGGATTCAAACTGCCGTTAGCCAAAATAATGTCTACTTCAAAAGAGAAAGTATCGCAAGGATTCAGTGTTTCCCTGAGAGGAAGTTGTCTGCATAGAACTGAACAGACAGCTCAAATCTGTTTGCTTCTCCTCCATAATTTTTCATAAGGAGTTATCATGTATTACAATCTTGTGTGATTACAGTAGATTGACACTCATTTTCATCCTGACCACACTACTTTCATTATTTTGGCACAAATCTCCCAACAATTGTGACAACAGTCTGGAGGAGATCATGCCTGGACCTGGGCTAGAAGCCGAGCTGGGCTGTAAACGATGACTAATGCAGTGTTACTGCACTGATACTTGTACTTTTACTCGTTTTCAAGTACTTTATACAAGACTGACCTTTGTATGCATTCATAAAAGGGCATTGGTATGGCAAGCTTTGAGGTCTGTACTATAACACTTTGAGCGAGTAAATCATGTAACCTTGCCGTCAAGCACCAATTAGCTCAAATGAACCAAAACGGACGTAAAAGCATATTAACCATTCACTGCATGTGCTCGCTGGTAAACATATTACATCTTTGACGTCATTTTTCAGTTTTTCAAGAATCAGTTTAGGAATCAGAATCGTTTTAAAAGAACCGTTTCGGCATCGGAATCATAAAAATCCAAACGATAGCCATCCCTAGTTGAGATTAAAAGTTCATTTTGGAAATGTAGTTGACTAAACAATCTTACCACAACGTCTATTCAGCTAGCTGTGTTGGAGGAATCTACTTTCAAATATTTTTATATTTTGGGAAATACTCTAATATTCTGTCTTGATAAGAGTTTGATGAGAAAATCGATGTCTGTATGCTAAATATGGAGGTGGAGCGAAGAAACTGATTGGCGTATTTTAGCAAAAAGGTTGAAAGCAGGGGGTCGGTCCAAAGTTTAAAAATCTACCTACCAACACCTCTAAAGCTCACTAATTACAAAACATTGTTTCATTGTTTGATGTTTCATCATCATTGGCAAAATCTCCTCATATCTCCACTCCCTTCTCAATTTACATTCTAGCAAATGATATGTCCATTATCGAGAGTAGACTCTCAATTAATCACAAATTAATCACACATTTTGATTAATGTTGATTTTGTTCTAAATGGAGTTTAAAAGGGATATTTTTCAAGCTTCCAACTCTGGTCCACTAGCCTGGTCCTATCAGACTCTAGTCCACTAGCCTGGTCCTATCAGACTCTAGTCCACTAGCCTGGTCCTATCAGACTCTAGTCCACTAGCCTGGTCCTATCAGACTCTAGTCCACTAGCCTGGTCCTATCAGACTCTGGTACATTTCATGTGTCCAGAGAGTCTGGCCTCTCTCCACTGACCAGTGTTAACTTCCTTGAAGGCGGGTACTCTGTTGAAGTTTAAAACTATTGGATCTGCCCAGAGCCACTCTGGATCTGCCATAACCAATCGCTAACATTTGGTCGTGACATCGGCTTAGCATCGCTAGCGTTAGCCTTAGCCAACTCCTTCACCACTAAGGGAGCAAGCTGGAAAATCAAACTGTTCCCGAACACCGTAGGGAGGAGGGCCACAACATCATGGCCACCAACACAACTCAGCAGTGATTGTTCTTGCTCGGGCTTTAACTTCTGGATATTCGGCAGCGTTCCTACAATGGACCGAATGGCTTCACTCGCATCTTTCGCCTTCGCTCGCATCTTTCGCCTTCGCCATTACAGAACTACAACTCAAACTAGCGCACGACCTCAACGTCATTGTTCTCAGCCACTCCCTCTGTTCGCTGATTGGACCGGTTAAGATTTGGCCGGAGAAAACCCAAGAATATAACACAAACCCAGACGGAGTACTGAAGGGAAATGAAAATTGAGCGTAAATACGTAGGAGGGCGGAGCCAGGCTACGTCCTGCAAACTGTACCACCCATTTAGCTATCGCTGTTAAAAGTTTGTGCTTCTCCGTTGCAAACTATCCAGCGTGGCCTGCCTTTGGCAAGGGGGAGGAGGTATTTGAGACTCGACATACTCCAGTGGTAACTCAACTCACATAGACAGTACATGCAAATAACTTTAGTCTTGTTGAGAGAACCATCTGGAATGGCTTTGAAACTGAACTTGCAATTCAAAAGACCATTTTCTGCATGCATTTATACTCAAGGTTTTGTTTTGCAAGCCATCCACAACATTACTGCTACAGTAATTCACAAACTACAGAGCGACCCGAGGCCACAGAACATGTTCATTAATCGTGCGGCAAAAAAATGAGTGCCATTTACTCGTTATTATAGCGTTGCTTTTGACAGCCCTAATATATATATATATATATATATATATATATATATATATATATATTTACATACATTCATACATCTGAATAGTTCTTTTCATACAAACATTTGGAGTGCTTTAGTCTATATACTGTACGTGTGTGTGTGTGTGTGTGTGTGTGTGTGTGTGTGTGTGTGTGTGTGTGTGTGTGTGTGTGTGTGTGTGTGTGTGTGTGTGTGTGTGTGTGTGTGTGTGTGTGCGTGTGTGTGTGTGTGTGTGTGTGTGTGTGTAGTGTGTGTGTGTGTGTGTGTGTGTGTGTGTGTGTGTGTGTGTGTGTGTGTGTGTGTGTGTGTGTGTGTGTGTGTGTGTGTGCGTGTGTGTGTGTGTGTGTGTGTGTGTGTGTGTGTGTGTGTGTGTGTGTGTGTGTGTGTGTGTGTGTGTGTGTGTGTGTGTGTGTGTGTGTGTGTGTTAAAAACAACAAATAAAAATCTATCCGTATCACCTTTACAACAATGGCTCCGAACATGGATGTCTAATTTTGTTAAATGTCTGTTGTCTCGACTCGACTCCTCTCTGTGGGCGGGTCTAAGACGTGAGATGGGGAGGCGAGTAGAGGAATCAGAGATGGACAAACTGGGAATTTGGAAAGGCCCACAGAGTGATGGAAGAAAAACCCGAACTCTAAAACACAACATTAAACTCAAATACATTGTACACAAAACTGTCTGTGACTGCAGCTGTTGTTGTTGAGTAGAAACATGGTGAATTGCTTCCTCGTGCACTTTTTGATGACGTAGACCTGCGTTGTGCTTTACTTCTGCAAGTGTCTGCACTATGCTCTGTGCCCTACCTCACAGTGAGCGAAGAACAACAACATGAAGGCGAGCATACCTGCACATTATCAAAAGTCAGAATAAGTCACATTGAAACCTTCATGTCATTAAGTTGTTGTAACACACAGAGGAACAGAACACACAAAGCTGTGGTTGGTTCAACATGTTTGGACTCCATCTGTTCATGTCTGCAGCTATGTTACAATGTTGGGAACAATCGAATCATGTCATTTTGCTGCATGGGTCCACTTTAATGGAATTACATAGCTGCCTGGCAGGCCAGCATCAATTAGGTAGGATTAATCAATTTGGGCAGCAAAATGTGCTCTCCAAGCACGTGTTAAGCACCTATTAAAGGCTGTAGGAATGGCTAAGCTGTTAATGGTTATGATCACCTTCAGCTGTTCACCTGTTCTTGACAATCAAGCTTACTGAGTGTCCAAACCGTATGCAACGTTTCCCTTTTTGCTCAAGGGTATAAAGAAACTCTGAGTGGCTTGCAGAGTCCAGCAGGTGCACACACACCTCTGGTGTTACTGTGACCTCTGGTGTGACTGTGACCTCTGGTGTGACCTCTGGTGTTACTGTGACCTCTGGTGTTACTGTGACCTCTGGTGTGACTGTGACCTCTGGTGTGACCTCTGGTGTTACTGTGACCTCTGGTGTTACTGTGACCTCTGGTGTTACTGTGACCTCTGGTGTGACTGTG
>NC_135858.1:38248807-38298807 GCF_031162955.1 Sander vitreus | reverse complement strand
CTCCATATTGAACAGGGTTTCGGGTGCCAAAAGGGTGGGGGGGGGACTGAGGCACTTACTGTCTTCTTTATTGTGACAAAACAATTTTTTGGCTGCATATCTTTGCTCTGAGCTTTGAGCATGTTGGAAGGCATGTCTGCTCCCTCCATAACTTTTTTAAAGCCTCACCATGTGGTGAGGACACATTTCGGCACAGCCTGAGAAGACATCAAATTAGATTTAGTTTGGATTAAACTGCTGTTCGTGCCGCTACAAGCTGCCATTTTCTAACTGTTTGGATAACGCTAATCACCTGTGTTAAGCATACTGTAGGCTAAAAGCACGAGTAAATGACAGAACAATGTATTATTTAACTTGTATCAGTTTACTGTGGTATGAACCAGACTTCATATTGGTTTATATGAAGAATAGAAAGTGTTAAACTGATATAAACGGTGAATAAACTGAGCGTAGGTGGGTTTACCTTTCCCTTCCCACTACATATGTATGTCAAGACATGCAGGATTGACACAGCTTTTATTGTGTATCCATACCCATTGGACAACATAACAATGTCCTATTCAGCAAACCCACCAGCTGCTTTAATTGTCCTTTAAAGAATGCACACTACAGCGCCAAGGTTAATTCAGTCATGATGTATAAACTTTATCCACCTGCATTTTGTTGCTCACTCCCCAGTCTCCCCATTTCTTTTTTAATAACCCTTTTTCTCTACTCTCTCCATCGGCCGTTGGTATTCTCATCTGAAAGAGGAGAACAGAGAGGGAAAGAATAAGCATGGGGATGCAAGGACGCGTGGCGGAGAGAATACTAAACACCGATGGGTGTTAAACACAAAGCCCTGCACAGATGCTTGTGTGCGGACACGCATTCACACACACACACACACACACACACACACACACACACACACACACAGAGGTGTATATAAGCACACATTACTCAGCGGCACATATGCACGCACACATATACACGAACACACAATCTCTGCTGGGTATTGCAGGACCCCTTGGTACGGGTTGAATAGAATGTATTTGTACCTCAGGCTTAAACAGTGAGGATTATGGGGGATACGAGGAGAATGCTAAAGCCAGGAAGGAGGCCAACGACCTTGGTATGGACTCGAAGGGAGGGGAAGGAGGAGGAGGAGGAGGAGTTGATTGTGGGTGGCACATCATTTTATATTGCGGTAAACATGAGCGCTGAACACAATGATGACCTTGTGTGTCGAGAGAAATCACAGTGTTTACGTCGCCATCAAATATTCGGTTGAGAGTTTCAGCAGACCAGAATGATGCAACACATTTGTGAATGATGAGCGTCAATAAGACATGCATGCCTTTGTATTTCCATAACTTTGTGTGTGTTTTAGTATGTGTGTGTGTGTGTGTGTGTGTGTGTGTGTGTGTGTGTGTGTGTGTGTGTGTGTGCGTGCGTGCGTGTGTGTCTCCATTCGTAACCACTTTTCCCATTTTGCATGTGTTTCCCTGTGCCCAATTGTGTGGAAACAGGGGATGTATCATATACTTGTTACGAGTGGCAGGACAGAATGCATAATTCATTTTCATTTGGGCTCCTGTAATAGGGTGTGTGTGTGTAGCTGCCACTGGGAATGTGCTTTTTCTTGGTCTAAATGTTTGAGTTATGTGTGTAAGAGAGATACAGAGGAGAGGGGGGCGAGTTGGCACATCTGTGTAATAACCTGGGATTGGATGTGTCAGGTAATTTCTACAAGTGTTAAAGAAAGCAGGGAGAAGAGACAGGCAATCTGATGAGTGGAGCTGCATTTCAGCTCTTCAGTTGGGAAAAAAGGGGATGCAGAGATGTAGGATGAACGAGGGATGGTGGTGGAGAAGTAACAGGGGTGGTGGAAGAATCGCCAATATAGAGGCAGCCAGAAGAAAATGTTAAAGTTCAGTGAGAAAGACAACAAGATATAAGACGGATAAAGAACAGATGGAGGAAGGGCTGGATGAATGACACAATAGGGAGGGACTTTAGCGAATTCTGTAAAGAGTCAGTTCATCTGTTCATGTTCATATTCAGTTACATCCTGAGTAACTAGGAAACCGACAATGCAAAGCCAGGAAGGTTATTTGCAATAAATTCTAAAACTCACAGGGAACCAGTGCAGAGAGACTGAGAGAAGTGATCTTCTGTTTGTCAACAGAAGATCACTTTACCGTTTTGTAACAGCCCTAATAGGGATGTATGCATAGAAGAAAGAACATGATGGGAGGGAAGGTTGACAGGAAAAATAAATGAGACATGGAGAAGGATGAAGGACAGGAAGAGGGATGGAGGCTGAGGATCAGATGGATGGAGGTTGTAGAATACACAAAAGGGGAAAATGACAAGACAGAATAGGACTTAGGAAGAGGATAGGAAGAGGATGGAGGCAAGGATGGATATCGGATTTTAGGAAGAGTGTGATGGAGGACTGTGGGTGAAGTAGCGAGCAAAGGCCAAGGGGATCTGAGGACTGAAGATGGTTGGAAGGAAGAGTAGTGGAGAAGGACCTGCCATGTATGATATAGTGAGGTATCTCATGGTTAGAAAACCTCCTTCAACATGTTTGTGTGTGTGTTTGTTTGACATTAAGGTGAGCTGATCAGTCACCGGTAACTCCCCCGCACCTCCTTCACTACGTGCTGTTTAAGGTCATTTTGTCCCCGTAGCAACAGGAACGTCAGTGAACACCCCATCTCCCAACGACTCTCAAAAACCCCCGCATGACTCCGACCAAATGCCACCATCTGCGTGTGTGTGCGTGTGTGTGTGTGTTTCCTGAACTTCGACAAATGCCACTGACCAGTGACACCATCAAACCAAACAACAGGGTCTTGGTCAGGCTTTCAGATCGTGTTAGAAGTGCTGGCTTTACAGCACCAAGGCCACACACACACACACACACACACACACACACACACACACACACACACACACACACACACACACACACACACACACACACACACACACACACACACACACACCTACCCACACACAGCAACCACTTTTATTTTATACTGTTTTTCTTTTTCCAAAAGTTTATGCTGCTGTGTTTAAGTGAGAGTTTAGGCACACACAGATGCACACACACGTCTGAGCGTTGCTCAGGTATTAAACTAATTGGACTTTAGGCCATGCATTTGCCTCATATGCATAAATGTGTGTGCCTGTGCACATATCTGTGCCGATTCTCATTTGCCTGCAGTGACAGGCTCGCCTCTCCTCGCTAATGCTAACACGCTGCTGCTTAGCTTCTAATTAAGATGTATGAGTCACCATGTCTGCGGGTATGTGTGTGTGTGTGTGTGTGTGTGTGTGTGTGTTGTCATCATAGTCTGCCACACATAAATGGTGCTGTCTGCGTTGTGTTTGGCAGGGTTGAGTGGTTTTGCGGCCAGGAACGTTGTCTAATTTAAAATGTCCCACATGCTTGGTAGCTCATGTATGCAAGCCTTTCACACACTCTCTCTGCTGTAGTAGCATGCAACACACGGCCGTCCAAAGGCCACACACACACACACACACACACACACAAACACATATATAACCACACAATGCCATAGAACATCTTGATGGATAGACAGTTGGGTGAGGGGGTGTTGATGGGAGACGCACACAAATGTCATCTGTTTGCGAACGTACCACTTTATAAAAACAGCAACCACTGTGCCTTCTGTTCCCTGGCAGGGTGATTACTACTTTTATCTTCATGCTAATCACCACTCATCATCCCACAGACACATGCACGCTGACATAAAGAAGTTTCAGCTCTCATGCTGCATTCACATGCTTCTCGGATGGTCCCATTTCCTGAGTTGGAAAATTTTGTTGTGTTCATGAGATTTTAAGCTATAGTGCGTAGTTTCTGCTGCCCCAATGAGGAATTATAAGTAATGACAACAAAACTGTCGGCACATCCACATGATAAAAGCCTTCCGTGACCGTGCACCCCCCCACCCCTCCTCCATGCAGTTACTAGTAGCCAAGGAGGACACGGAGGATTAAAAACATGACGGAGTCTTCAGAAGAGGTCATTATCTTCACTTGAGTTTCTGCGCGGGAAAGTCACCGGACGCCTCAATCTTCTGCTGTGTGGAGCTGAGAGTCTTAATTAGCTTTGTAGCTACTCATTTGGTAATGGCTTGAATGTAACAGTTTAAAAGTTACGCACTAAAGCTTTAAGTTGTAATGTGGACACAATATGGACCCTACAAAACAGATGTGTTGTATGTTATTGCTCATAGTGTTTAACCAACACGTTGATAGCTGTTTCCAGTATTTATTTCCAGTTTGAAGCTTTATATTCACTTTTGGTCCCAAACCTGTTGCTTCATAAAACCACTAAAATATTGCTTTACCTGACTTGTTATCAGGGTTAATACTAATAAATAATTGTTCTAACTAATCTAGGTCACTCTTGGACAGCAACTTACTAAGTTACAACCTAATATCAAAAATTACATGTGAGCAAACAATGTATACGCAAATAAATAGAAATGTGGGGTGACCTCTAGCTCACCCAGTAAGCGCGTGTTCCCCATGTAGGCTGAGTCTTTCAGCGGCCCAGGTTCAATTCCAACCTGCGGTCATTTGCTGCGTATCATCCCCCATCTCTCTCCCACCTTTCCTGTCTATCCACAGTCACTATCTAATGGGAAAAGCTCCAAAAAATAAAAATCTTTAAAAAAATTAACAGAAATGTTCTTACCTTCAACCCAACATTTACTTTCGATTGCCATGTTACTGCGTAAAATGACGCCAACTCAGCAAGTCCTGTACCAAAAGTACCACGAGTTGTTGTTCCAACTTGAGGGGGATTCACATGAATTTTCCCAGTCAGGAACTACATTTTTCATTTTTCCAATTTTCTTTTTTTTCTTTTTTTTTTGGGCATTTCTGCCTTTATTAGAGAGGAAAGCTGGTATATGAAAGGGGAGGGGGGGAAGACATGCAGGAAAACCATCACAGGTCAGACTCGAACCCTGGACCTTCTGCATCAGGGAACAAGCCTCTGCACATGTGCGCCCGCTCTACCAACTGTGCTAACCAGCCACTTTTTCCAATTATTTTGACACCACATGAATGCAGCAATAAACAAGTGTGGTCTGTAACATCCTTGGTCGTACTGTGATGTCTCTATGAGCACACAATTATGTAAGTGTATATTATGGAACTCAAGAATTCAAGTACAATTATTTTGTCCAAATCAAGTGACTTACAGCAGAAATATACTGATCCTGGAAGACTACATTTGTCATTCACATAAAAAAATTAAATACAGTATTAGGTGCTACTGGGTTGTTTGTGACAACTGAACAAGTGTACAGTATGTCTGTTCTGGAGCAAAGCCACCAAAAAAGCTAGATGTGCAAAAAACAGATTGGGATTCTCTCAGCTACCATTAGGCCCGGTTCAGAAAAAAAACGTTTTAGAACGTTTCAGGGAAAAGATGCAGCAGTGTTTTGAATGGAGGAAAGAGAGGATCACCTTATCAATGTATTTGAGGAACAGTTGTTTCTGTATGACATAAACGTGTCAAAAATGTATTTACAGTTGTTATGGTAGAGTCAGGAGGATACCTTTAATGTGTTTAATTGTTGAATCTGCCTTTTTTCCCTTTTTAAAGCTAAAGTCAGTCAAGTCAAGTCAACTTTATTCACAATTCTGCAATATGTGCCAGAAATACAGAGGAATCGATAATACCTTTCTCTCCAACCATTCTCTCACCTGACGCCAAGAAGTGCAGCGTTATCATCAGTCGTTCCCCTTGTGAAATGCTGTCTCGATGGTGTTTTCTCTGCTGATTAGAGGTAACACCAACTCCTACGATGGCACTGCTCTGGATATAGATGTGAGAAATTGACAAAAGAGGCTTAAGTTCACGGGGTAAATGTCCAAAAGCACCCTGGGTATTCAATTGAACCACCCATGGACCATCGACCGGCTTGTTTCTTTTTTCGTTTTCCCACTTTCATCACTCATCATCATCACTACAAGAAATGCAACTTTTGTAGCATGTATCCAAATTATATCCAGCTACAAAAAAAGTACAGAGAGTCATTGCTATGGAGATACAGCGTCTCGTCTGGTTGCATTGGTGTAAACTGGCAGGTCTTAGAACGTTGCAGACCGGCGCATTGCAATGTGTTGCAAGTTTCAACTTGGCTTGTTGCAATTTTTTTCCAATTGAACCCAACGTTGTGTTGATCCCAGTTTATATCCATGACGTTCCACTTCCAGGATTGTTCTCGTTCTGCTGGAAATTCCGCTGGATGTCATACTTTTTGGATGTCCGCTTTTGGATGTCCGTTTTCGGATGTCCCGTTACCTTCTGCATTCTTTGTGTTGGTGTTCTAACCTCTGGTGGATTTGTGAGGACTATGGTTAACTGCTCCTCAGATCTCTGCAGGGTAAATCCAGACAGCTAGCTAGACTATCTGTCTAAAACTCAAACTACTTTTGAACGTACACACGTTCCACCAAAACAAGTTCCTTCCTGAGACTATTTAGCAGAGGCACCATGGCTCCATCCGGAGCTTAGCCCCGCCCACGATGATTGTGATTGGTTTAAATAAATGCCAAGAAACCAGAGTAGTTTTTCTCCCATCCTGGATTGCTGTGTGAGTACTAGCCAGACCCTCCTCCGCAGCGCTGTGGAGGAAGGTCTGTCAATGTGAGACTATCTTGATCCATACTGCTCGCACGGCTAAACATCAAGCTCTGACTTATCAGGCAGCACTTGTCCTTGCTTAAAACTTAAAGCTTTTCTGATTAATAATTTTTAAACATATCAAAACAGAACCATCTCTAATTGCATAGCTAAAACTAAACATTGTAACATGATGGGGGTAAAAAGTACAGAAGTGTAGCTAGCCAACAAGACAAACTAGCAGCTAACAACAGAAATGGCCATTCATTTCCTGAAAACTGAAGACTTAAGCTCTTAAAACTAACTTAACACCCCCGTGAAAATCTTGTCTTTGCCAACCTCCAGTGGTGTAACTTCTGACATTGCTGAAGTGATGTCAGTTAGGAGCCCGTGACATTAGCGTTAGGGTTAGAAGTGAGTACGGTGGCCCTGAAGTGCAAATCACAACAGCAAATAGAAAAACGCAACAGCAAATCATAAAACACAACAGCAAATAGGAAAACACGACAGCAAACATGAAAACACAACAACAAATAGGAAAACACAACGGCAAATAGGAAAACACTTCAACAAATCATAAAACACAACGGCAAATATGAAAACACAACGGCATTAACTTCTACCGGAAAAGGTAGGGCCTATCTAGCAGAGGACGGAGCCTCCTGAAAGGACAGACGGACTGTCTCTCTGTTAAAAGTAGGCGCTTTTCCGTGTTTTTCACCTCTCCTTCCTGTTAACGGTCCGTCTGTCCTTTCAGGAGGCTCCGTCCTCTGCTAGATATGCCCTACCTTTTCCGGTAGAAGTTAATGCCGTCGTGTTTTCCTATTTGCTGTCGTGTTTTCATATTTGCTGTTGTGATTTTCTATTTGCTGTTGTGATTTGCACTTCAGGGCCACCGTAAGTGAGAGGTGAAACAGGCTTGAAATAAACCAGGGAGGGCAGTCAAACACTGCTTTTTGTGCTGGTGTTGAGTTACTCTTCAAACACTTGCGATGTAAGACAGAACAACACCAAGAAAACTGAATTTAGTGCTTTCTAGCCAGACTGTTTATCATCCGCTATGGGGCATTTTTGTTTCCATTGCTGCTGATTTTTGCCACTGGGGTTTTTTAAAAATAGTTCACCACTACCCATCCGGGAGCCTTTAAACAATTGCACCCACACAAACAATCAAATACACCTCCTCCTGTTTATTCCATATTGATATCTTTCTGCAGCATGAAGGCCTACTTGCACACGCCGATACCAGACGGCAACATTTCAGTAAATTGTATGCAAATCAGCAATTCAAACTCTTTATTGCCCTCCCCGTTGTTCTCTCCGAGACATTTTATTTTCTCTGTTGTGTTACTATGTTTAATCGAAAGGCCTGCTGTTGTTCAATGAAAAGTCAATGGAGAGTGATTTTGTCAGAGGCCAGAAGAACTGAAACATTTCACTATTCACTCCCACAATGGATGTAACATATTAATCAAATCTGCTGAGGAGGAAGTTGTTCATTTTTTTTCAGCCAATTGATGCTCTGTTGGGCCTTTGCACCTGTTGTGTTTGCTGCTCTGTTTCCTTCCAACTGAGTGAACTTTTCAAATGTTGGAAATGTTATCCTCCTGCTAGCGTTAGCACCCAACAGGCTGAAACAGGGCAGGTTTTAAACGTGTTTTTAGCCTCTAAACATGTTTAAAAATCTCATTCCAAGTGCCTACCATGTGCAGTGATTCCTACCGAGGGAACACAGTGACTCTGACTGCAGTAGGTGTGACAGAAATGCATAAAAGTTGTGTTAATCCATACCTCTGTTTATTTCCTGGTTTCTGGTGAAGTCCACACTAGTCGAATGCCGAACTCATACAATCCAATATTCCAAAACGTATTTTTCCCCAAAAACCGACTTGCCGTGGTTATTTCCATAGTAATGACTGTAGCAACAAGCTGTAACCTGACACCACAGCTCAGCTCAGCCTGCAGAGTGGCCGGCTGGAGTTCAAACGTTCAACAGCTATCGTGCATGCGCATAATGTAACCATAGCAACGGTGGAGACTCACAGACTTTTTTTTACTCACAGACTGTCAGCTGAGCTGAGAGAGACGAACACGGAGTTTTGGGATAATAACGAGATTGTGTCAGTGTAGAATATCAGCTCAGATGGATAGATCATCCCAATCCGATCCGACACAGTTCTATTAGGAAAAAGTAAGAATATGAATATTTTACAAGTACAGTTGAAGAAGTAAATTGTACAGTTCTATAATATATTGCAACACCTGTCTGTTATCAGTGGTTTTATAATATAACAGTACACATTTCATTTGTGCTTTTGTGTCTTTACTTCAACAACAAAAAGGAAATTACAATATCACAATCTAGACACAATCCATGTAGAGTATGTGGAGTGCAGTGTGTGGTTTTATACATAATCATCAACATATCAACATCATTTCTCTTTTCCTAGGTCTAGAACATGCTCATATAACACAAACTCAAACCATTTTCTCATATTCCTCCTGATCTAACTCCAAGCTCGTCTGTCAGCTCTGTGAGCTTCTCTCTGCTTTCGCCAACAAGCTCCACCGTTGCTATGGGCTGTTGAACTTTTGAACGTTTGAACTCCAGCCTCCACTCTGCAGGCTGAGCTGAGCTGTGGTGTCAGGTTACAGCTTGTTGCTACAGTCAGTTACTATGGAAATAACCACGGCAAGTCGGTTTTTTTGGGGAAAAATACGTTTTGGAATATTGGATTGTATGAGTTCGGCATTCGACTAGTGTGGACTTCACCAGAAACCAGGAAATAAACAGAGGTATGGATTAACACAACTTTTATGCATTTCTGTCACACCTACAGCAGTCAGATTCCCTGTGTTCCCTCAGTAGGAATCACTGCACATGGGGAGGCACGTGGAATGAGATTTTTAAACATGTTTAGAGGCTTAAAAACACGTTTAAAACCTGCCCTGTTTCAGCCTGTTGGGTGCTAACGCTAGCAGGAGGATAACACGGTGTAGTCAGCACTGATTGGTTTAGTTCTTCTCTCTACTGACAGCTCTCCACATTTACACCCAACAGAGCTACGGGGGGGAATCAACCAGAATTCTCCTTTAATGAACTGGGACCCTACCTGCATATCAAAGACATATATATTGTAAGGAGGTTTTTCTCACTGTTCTGTTGGCAGCAGCATTGAGGTGAAGGTGAGTGTGCATGACACCACTGTCACCAGCTGAAAAGAGGCAGTTGTGATGTGTTTGAGTGTTTAACATAATCCTTAATGACCTCCAGACCCCTCTGGGTGTCAGTGGATGTTCAGAGGCTTTCAACATCAATTACAGAGAACAGGGTGTATAAACAGCATTAGAAGGTATCCAGTGAGAGTCTGCAGGCCTTAGTCAACCAGACTGCTGCCCTATGAACATGACCTAATGATGATAATACATGTGTGTTAGGATGTAATGGGGTGTAATATAGGACACCTGAGATTTGGCATCAGGCTCAAAGCTGAATGTTTGTCAGTGGTTAGACCAAGAGAACTCACAGCCATGCTGTAGTGCTAATGCTACGTTATATGAAAACATAATAAACAGTATTAAACCATGCAGCTTTATTAAGGAAACTGAACTCTGTGGAAAGCTTATTTTGTATAACAGTGATAGACTCAGCCTTTTACAAATTGTGGGGACTTGGCTTGGGAACCGGTGGGCTGGTTAAAGTCCCTGCACACACCAAGTATGTAGTGTTAGCTCTGGGGTACTGCCGAAGGTACCCTTGAGCAAGGCAAACTGGTCCAGTGGCAAACACAGCCTCCTAAAGCTGACCCTGCACAATGCCCCCTCTGAAACAATCTGTGTGTTATGTGCTATTTATAGGAGGGATATGCAAAGAGATACATTTCAACTGCCTTGGGTGAATTTTCCTTGTGTTTTTGACTTTTTGTTTCTACAAGAAAAGGCAGTCACTGTTACAGCAGCTAGATGTCAGGTCTCTTTAATGTGATGTGTCACGTAGAGGATGGATGATGTTGGGGTTCGGGTCGGGCTCGGTCACATCAGCGCGATGTGAAATGAAATTTCAAACAGCTGATTATGTAGGTGTGTGCCTGTGTTAACGTGAGCTTGTTGCCCCGTGTGAGCTGATGACCTCATCTGTTGACATTTCTGAATGCCTTCCTCCAGCTGCTTAATAAAAGATTTCCACACAAACACACGTACATGTGTCATTAGTCTGAGAAAAAAATGAGATTTTAACTGTCGGGCTCGGGTCGGGCTCGGGTCGGGCTCGGACAGAAAAATGCGGCCCGATCCACACTCTAGTGTCAAGTTAACACATGCATAGCATAGCAACACATGGCCTTCTATGGAAAACACTTGACATTGTAACTGTGTCACCAACAAAAGCATGTCTAAATAGACAGTGAGTAATCCATATGTCTAGAAAAAGGTCAAATGACTTAAAGTCTCCATCTGCCATAACATATGGAACTCTAAGGACATGTCCTCAGCCTTGACAAACAACACAGTTCTTGCTGGAAATAAAATAAGACACAGGGATTTAAAGGTAGGCCCATGAAAGCCCTGTCCTCCTAATAAGACTTTATACTGCTACTCCACTACAGCAGGGTTTTACCTACAAAGTGAATGAATCAATCTATCAAAACCTTTCTAAATGACTTTTCTCAGATCTAATGATTGCAGTTGGCCCCCAGTGGACTTCTTTAGCAAGTTTTTGACTTTAGGCCTTTTGAGTATTATTTATTTATTATCTGCTCTAGCATTTCCAACGTTTTAGACACAGATATGGTAATAATAATGGTGTGAAATGATAAATGTTGTGAAATTGCATTCATTTTTTTTTTTTTTTTAAGCGTCACTTTTTATTGAGGGAGGACCCCTAAAAAAACTTTTTTTTTATTCAATATTTGTGTGACATCAGTAGTTTCTTTTCAGATTAGGATTATAGATTCAGTATAGATGCAATCAGTGCATAAATATCAATGTCGACGTGCAATATGTATCACGTCTAAAATGTCAACACTTTTTTTAGGTCGATCAAAATGCTTGCTGCTATTAATTTACTATATCTAAAAGAACTTTAAACAGAGAAAGAGCTTAGAGAAATTCCTCAGCCAATCAAATTGCAGGTTTTTACATAACAGCAACAGTTTGCATTGCGGCCGTTTAATCTCCTGAACTGGAATGAAGTAGCCAGACTCGCTTGGACTCTGTCCATTCATCCACCCATTATCTACCTGCTAAACCTTTGCAGGGTTACTGGGGGCTGCAGCCTGTCCCAGCTTATGCTGAGCGACAGGTGGGGTACACAGTGGACAGGTCGCCAGCCTATGACAGAGCTACCTGGACCTTTCACGCAATGAAATACACTTTTAATAATTCAATTCAATTCCATTTTATTTATAGTGTCAAATCATAACAGAAGTTATCTCAGGACACTTTACAGATGGAGTAGGCTATAGGTCTAGACCACACACCCAACAATTCCCACAGGAGCAAGCATTTGGTGCGACCATAGACAGTAAAAGAATGGACACAGTGACGCAGTTGTTAGTGATGGCTGAGCGTTACTGAGCAGCCTCCAACTGAGCTTGAAGACGTAGATGTGACGTGAGCAACCTGTCTGAAAGTTGGAAGTCTTCTGGTAGCTGTGCCAAGAGAAATCTCAATCATTCCCAATCTAGCAGAGACGGAGAGCGTAGGTATATGTAAGGAGATAACATAGACACAGGCTCATTATTGATCACTAAAATGATAGTTAACATTAGTCATTACACTTAAACAGCTGATGGAAGTCCAAACTGCCTGAGAGCTTCTCCTGTACTATACGGTAACTCCTCTACTATGAGACAGGAAGTCTCGTGGTTATGACCCAATCGTTAGCCTATTGTTATAAAAACGTCTGCTACGGAGCCATAACGTGAGCTACAAGGTAATGGAGCCTTTTATACATTGTCGTGTTTCTTTAGAAATAAACAACGGACAAATAGAGTCTTTAAACGCTTCAGATGTAAAGGTATTCTCTGTCAAAGTGACGTCAAAATGAATGGCAGTCAATGGGATGCTAACGGGATGCTAACGGGAGGGGATGGCTTGGTAGCCTCAGAGTCTCCCCATAGAAGCTACGCTTTCCAGATCCTCGCTTACCCCCTTGGGTGCGACAGCAGTGAGGAAAAACAGGCAGAAACCTGGGACAGACCCTGGCTCTGGGTGGGCAGCCATCTGACGGGGGGAGAGAGAGAGAGAGAGAGTAATAATACACATTGTAATGCTAATAACTGTTTACTTTAACTTTTCTATTGCTACATGGGATGTTTTTACATTTAATTATAGCGGCACCAATTGATTTGTTTTGGCAGCTTTAGCATTTAAAGCAATGAGCTAGAGGAGGCTAAAACGCTTTGTAGATCCGAGGGAAATGACAGATTTGAGTGTTAATTCTCAGTGGATTCATCACTTTGCGTGGCCCCTTTCTCATTACACAAAGTAATGATTCATTGTGTGATGGCAGCACCTGCTGCCACACAGCTGATTTAAATGTCAGTAACTCTTCATTTTCTTTATAGTTTACACTGTAGTTTATTTTTCTCCTTAGTAAGTTTTCTTTACCTTTTGATCTCATGCACAAACTGTGGTGTATAAAAGAAAAGTAAGTAAAAATGCTTAACATCGGATCATTTCAATCTTTTGATGTTTCTCTTGCCGGGTGAGAACACAATTTTTGTAAATTGTAAATTAATTGAATGTACTGTTATAATACCAGTGCTACTTTGGTATCTGTTATCGCCTGACTGACGGGGGCTCTGTGGTGTTTTGGGTGGACAAGTGCATATTAGGAGCTGCTCAAAGGCAGATGTAAGTTGACCTGGCTCCTAATAAAGTAGCCACCTCGATCCCAATATGGATGTACTTACATACAATGCAAAGCAACTTCCACAGAAAGTTGTGTCAAATCAAATGTATGAAATCATTGATGTCTGATATAACACAGCAATTTGGTGAACACCTAGTCTGCCTGCCAAGTCGGCAATCAAAGATCTCATTGAAAAACCAAAAATATCAATAGTTTGTGATTTATGAGAAACATATTATTTATGTTGCTATTTGGGTACATTACAAAACTATAAATGCCTGTCATGATTCTGTCATTAATGCCTCTTTTTTTTCAATATTAAGACAACTCACTCTGAATGTTGTGACATGCTCAGGAGGATAAATGGTTAAGTGTTTCAGATCAAAGTCATGGCCAAGAGAGATGTGCAGCATGAATTGTTTGACAGAACTGCAGTTACCTCTGATTACTTTCCCAATCATAATCAGACAGGCTCCATGTTGTCCGTGACAGGGTTGAACTCAAACAGTGTCCTTGTCAGAGAGCAGTGGCTGATAATGATTGTAGTTTTATGCTTCAGGTGGGAGAAGATGTGTTGTGTGTCCCTCTATCAGACGCAGAGATCAGAAATGAAATTATGAACTTGTTTTGTCCGTCTGAAATGATAACGCCTGAATGGCACCCATTTGTGTGAATCACCCCAGTGTTAATTGCCTCCAGCCAGTCTAATACACATGTAAATTCGGTTTTGTAGTTCATTTAAAATAATTCCCAACCATTTAGCATCTCGTCTGTCCACCTTGTAGGCTATTACAAAATGTATCATCTTTAGCCCGCTGCAGTGTGAGCATCTCGGTGTTGTTCTGAGTGATTAGAGATGGTGTTAAATGTTACAGTTACTCAAATGGATTCTGCTGAAGACTTGTGCATCCAGCCAACTCATCAGCCTTACGAGGCAACTCAAACTATTGTACTCGGTAGATGAGCTTGGATGCAAATGATCGAATAATAGCTAATGGTGTGCATTAGTTCTTTCATTGTGCCGAGGTATTATCGTGGTAATCCTCAAATTAGATTACCAAACCGGGGCCCCCCACCCCATTATATAAGTTTTTTGAAATTCCGAGATAAGCTCCGAGTGATGAAAGCTGCACTAGCGAAAGGGAAAGTCATGTAAGCTACAAATGAGATCGGAAAAACAGTATCATCTGATGAGTTAAGTCTTGTTTATTATATGTTATTATTATTAGATATGTATATTATTATATAATATTATTGATTTTATAGATTTGCCATCAATATGTATTCCCTATTCTGCTGTCTAGTTGAGATATTGTTACAAGATCAACTCCTGTCACACATGACATGTAAATCTAATTAACAAACTGTGTCAGGTCTCACACACGGTATTAAAGTGCATTTCATAGTCAGGAATGAAATTTCTAATTTCTGGCATACAACTATACACTGAATATAGCCAATTACTCAGTGCCATGATAAATAATCATTTTTGTCCCTTCCTCTCCACAGAGAGACAGCAGGAGCTTGGGAGCCAGACGAGCTGCAAAATAACAAACATGTTGTTGTGAGCTGTTGATGCAATCTAGCCATGCATCTTAACTGACATATTTCTTTATTTCCTTGGTATGAAAGCTGAAATTTCCAACTTGTCACACACTTGTGCCCTCTTCAGTGGCAGGAGAAATAAGCAATGCTTCCTGCACCTGATGTCAGAAATCCTGTTAGTAATGTCTCTTCACAGGTCACAACTACCAGCATCAATCATGTTTTCAAAGCCGCACTAATCAATATGTTTATATTAAAAATGGTTCAAATGACATATCATGTATAAATGGTCACTCAGTGGAAAAAACCCCGCAGAGAATTAGCAACTAACTCTGAAGTTCCCTTCAGCTACAGAGCATTTTAGAGTCTTTCAGCTCATTGTTTGGGTATTTGTACGCAGCTACTGTCTCCTAGCTCTCATCAGCTTTGTTTCCAGTCACAGCAGACACATGTTTTCAGTGAAAAGGCACTGATAAACCCACACTATGCTACCTACCTAGTAGTAGTATTGGCCTTACATTCACCAAGTGACCACAAACATGACTCCACATGTATGCCAATGGTGCTCTGAGTCTGTAGATGTGTTAATGTGTTTTGCTAACATGTTCACCACAGAAAGTTGGTACGTCAACGTTTCGTTTACACAGCTTGCTCCTGCTGCCCCAAGCAGTCACAAAATAAGTAATTGCTGCTTATAGTAAGGGCCCCATGATGAGCTCAAACGTTATGCAGAAGGTGGTAATTGGTTACAAACACAACAGGGGGTTTAGAACAGAAATTGTAAGAGGCTTTTTTAAATAAATGGCCTTAGCTTTCAGCCCTCCAGAGAGGTTCTGCCTGTCTGCCCTGCCCCAAGGCCGTCCGCCTGAGGTACCTGCTCCGTCTCTGCCCAGCCCCAAGGACGTCCGCCAGAGGTCTTCTGCTCCACCCCTGTCCAGCCCTCCATTCTTCAGCTTCCAGGCCATTTGCCCCTGAGTCCCTCCTCCAGATCCCCTCCACCCACCCTGCCGTGCTTCAGTATTGTTCCCTTGTGTTTCTGTGTCTCTCTCTCCTGCCGTGTCCCCTGTCGGTCTCTCTGTGTTTGTGTGTGTAGTTCCTGTGCTGTGTTCAACCTGGATCCCTATGCACATGCCGTCATTCGGCTCATCACCTCTCCTGTATTTTAACCACGGCTCTTCACTACGGTTGGTTACCAAAACCTGGAAACAGTATCAGCTAGTAGTTGACTTGAAAATGGTTAAAATGCTGAAAACGAAATGGTCTAGTGTGGCTGTATTTCACTGGAAAAGATTCTAACACCGAAACGTACAACAGTCTGCAGCTAAAGACACAGAGTGGACTAGCTGCACATTGAGACACCATGGCCACTGCCGCAATCGGAGTTGTCGGAGAAACAACACTGGTAGGACTTAATGGTACATTCAATTGCACCTCGTAAGCTTATGGTGCATTCAAGAAACCCTCGAGAATCTCAAGCTGTTGGTGTAAAGTGCCCTTCTGCCATATAGTGGTTCTTCTTTTTGTTGTTCAAAGCAATTGTCTGGTGAAATAAGTTATTGTTATTGCATTTTAAATACATTTAAATTTGACCGCCTTAGCAATAAACAAGCCGTTCTTTAATGTTGCCAACTGTCGTTTTGTGCTTTCTCTTCTTTCGTTTTCAAAAGTATCAGTTCAGGCACCGTTTAGGCACGACACCATTTTAAAAGTATTGTTTTGGCACCAGTATCAGAAAAAATTGAAACGATACCCAACCCTACTCTTCACACATGCCGTGTCAGATCGTTGTCTCAGCTCCAGTGGTAGGCACAGGATGCTTGATTTATGGATTCAAGTTTATAACTTGTGTGTTTGATTTGCTTCTAACCTGATTCTCTGTGTCAAAAGATCTCCGCCTGCCTGCTTGCCAGTCGGATTCTCTCCCCACATTCATCTTCATTCTCGACAACCAGTCAATAAACCTTCTTTTATCTTTCCACAGTAGTCTGCGTCCTGCGTTTGGGTCTCCCCGAGTAGATCATGACATTTGCTTTAGTGGGTGTTTTTGTGTTTCATTTATTTTCCCTTTAATACAAGCGTGCACAACTTAATATAATAGCTTTTAACATCACAGGGACATTTATACACTAGCTTGTGTAACAGGGTGGGAAGTTAGAAACTAAATCATGAAGCTGTGATCTGATCATTAGTGCTGCGGTTATGCTGTTTTCATATGCTGTGTTTGAAATTGAATCAGATGATATTACTTCCAAAGCCCTGTAAGGTACATTGAGCAATTTAATGTCAATAAAATATAAAATATAGCCTAATGATCAGAAAAGTGTGTTGCCATTTAGGAGAACGGCAGCGGCTTTCTGTGAATATTTGATGACCTGAAGCCTATTTAGTGTAAAGAAATGATGAACTGCAAATTTTGCAGTTAGGAATTTTGTGGACTGCAGGGATTCTCCTTATGGCCGTTTGCAGCGGAGTGGATGTATGTGAGCGTGTTACTGATGACTTTGTGTCGTGCTGTAATGAATTCCTCTTTGAGTTGAACATTTTAAAAACTAAAGGACATAGCAATAGGTTTTAGAGGATTACCGCCCACTGTAATCGAAGGCAAGGAAATTGAGTTTGGTAGACAGCATGATGGCAAACTATGCCTCAAGGAATGTACAGGAGCAATCTGTACAGCAGCGCTCGTTTTTCCTGCAGGAAATGATCTCTTGGATGCCAGCCAAACTTAGCCCCACCCACAACATTTGAGGTCGGGAAGTTCGGTCTGGACTTGATCCGTTGTGAAGCAACTATGCTCGAACCAGAGCTGTTCGGACCAGAGGCGGATTGGGAGAGTCGGGACTTTTCCCGGTGGTCCGGTAGTGTTTCGAGGCCGCGAGGGCCGGTCTGATCATAGTTATACATTGCAAGCAACACCACTGCCTGCAGCCGTTTCCCGGCCGGGCAGCGCTGCCCGCTGGTCAAACTGTGCAGCCTCTGCTCAACCCGTACGGCGGGCTGCAGCAGCCTCTTATTTCAATACAAACAGGCTGATCAGAAAGCACTAACGGTCACAACCATGTCTAGGACTTTCTGAAATATAGGGGGATCAGTGAGTGGCCCCTCCCCAAATGGCATAGCCCTGGTCGGCCTATGATGTAAAGCCATCAAACACCTCTTTTATTCTTCATCACGTTTGGAAGTCTACATTAACAGGCAGTGTGTGAGTCTGATGATGGAAAGCCAAAAAAGAAAAAGGTGGTGCTGAGAAGATCTGTGCTGTGTGTTGTTCATTCATTCACCATCCGGACATTCATATTTGATCAAACCTTAAAGGTCCAATATGTAATATATTTACTGTAAAGAAATCCAAAAATGACCCCAATATGTCATCAGATATTAAGGAAACATGCTAAGATGAAATGTTATCTTTTCTGACATCATTGCTAATGCCAGTATTTTCTCCTTTTGAAATTTCCGTTCCGTGACGGAATTTCTGTTTGTGGTTTGGCCTGTGTGTTGTTATCAACTGCCCAGTTTGTCAGCCAGGCCGGGTTGCCAGATATACCTGTAGAAATGTGAACCCAGCACGCTACAGCTGGAACGTTAGTACAGCCATGAAAGCAGCAAACAAACTAACAGGATCAACGGAGATAGATTCTACATGACATTAAAAAAAATTGCATGTTTCTAACAGCTGCGTGACCAGAGACGTAACAAACCTCGGGTAAATACTGGAGATGTATTTGAAAGATGGAGACAGCTAAGAGCCCAAAAGGACGCCAAGTTGGTTAATTTACTCCTGAACAGGTAGCTTAGCATTATCTTTGGGCTAATTTATCACAGCTACAAGGGACGGGCATTTTATGTCATTTCAACATTTGTGTACTCACATTGAATTATATAGCTAGAGTACCGAGTTGGTTACTCAAAAAAACAATTGAGACACAGCCAGTAAAGTGATCCCGACTGGTCCTGGCTAATGCCGCCATGCTAACCCTGCTAACTGCTAATGTTACCGGAGTACCAGGCAAGCAATCCACGGCTGTTTACAACGTGTACAATGGTGAGTTATTTTATGCCAAGAGAGGGAGGCTGTGAAACGGGAGGAGAGGACCGTGAGTTTGCAGTGTGTTTAGCGATTGTTGCCGCAATTCTAAGCCAATGAAGTGTGTTCAGTCGGGTGGAATAGGACGGTAAGGTAGTATTATGTTTAGTAGTTCCTATCCTGGCGTGTGGAGAGGACGACGAGGTTGTCGGGTTTTTAGCGGTTCCTACTGTAATTCTAAGCCAAAAAGTGTGCCTGTCAGTTGGGTACAGAGCTCGGGCTTCTATGACTGTCAATATAGCCAGCATCTAACGTTAGCTACTCCGCTGTCTAACACTGTTGGATGCTCCAGTCTCAGCCTGGCAACCAACGTGAACTTCGAGTCTGGGGAGGAGGGGGGGGGGGAGACGACTCTCTCCAGTATTTTGAATTTGTACTGCAGTAACTATTTTAAACACTAGCTTTCAGTATTACATATTGGACCTTTAAAGTTGCTATGAGGAACTTTTATATATTCCTGAAACTGTTTTATTTGCCAACTGATGATCATAAATGACCTGTAACAGCAAACAAGACTAACAGTGAAAAGAACGCTATTTTATATAGTTTTTATTAGTGCTGTCAGTTAAACGCGTTATTAACGGCGTCAATTTTTGTTCAACTGCAGGGATATTTCTGTCCAGACCAAAGTGGTGGACCGACTGTCTGACTGACATTGCCATTCCTAAAGCAACACAACTAGCATGGCTAAAAAACTATCTCAAATTAAATGTAATATTGCACTGCAGTCATACCCATAAGTTTTTACCAATGCTAAAAACAAATCTCTATCAAAAATCTAAGATAATGCAATATGGCACTTTTTTTTTGGCAAAGTTAATGCTGTTAAAGTGTTGTGATATTTGTAATAAATCTTATAAGGCTTATCTGTGTTTACTATTCCCTCTATCAAGTTAAATAGTGCCAAAATGCTGCCAGTGGCGATAAGGCTGAACTAAACTACATTAGGGCAGGCTCCATGTGTAGCAACACCATCTGTCTGTCTCTATCGCTCTCACACACATTTTTGTCTCCTCTTTGCTGCACAGAGGTGTTGCTGTATCTTCCTCTTTTCATTGACTCCCCTTCGCTGAAAGGCAGATGCCCAAAATCAATTGCATTCACTCAATTTCTATCAGCTCAAGTCAACACGGCCGAATGAAATGGAGGGATGTGCACGGCTCACGCCAGTCTAAACAGCTGCAGCGCTCTGCTCATCAATAACACAACTGATAGACATCAAGGACAATGAAAGGCCACAGAAAATAAACATTACTGTTGAATCATAGATAACAGTATGCTCCATTCTCCTGAACAGCACTGAGGCCATTCAAATTAGACCATTATGTATGCTATCACTTCCACTAGCAGCAGATGCTGTCCTATAAGTGAACCCCACTGCAGTGACAGTATAATTTCAACCCACTGGCCAGGAGAAATTGCATGTGATACTCTGTAAAGAAAGGGCGTCGAAAGTACTGTAGGGAGTCCAAAGGGCTATTAGTCTGGCTCAACGACAGTACATTTCAAGGATGATTGCCTCACATCCGGTGCCACCGTAACATTGCCAGGATTGAATTTAAAATCCTTCTCCTGACCTACAAAACTATAAATGGTCAAGCACCTTCATATCTTGAGGAGCTCTTAGTACCTTATTGTCCCACTACAGCACTGCACTCCCAGAATTCAGAGCTACTTGTGGTTCCTAGAGTCTCTAAAAGTAGAATGGGAGCCAGAGCATTTAGCTATCAGGCTCCTCTCCTGTGGAACCAGCTCCCAGTCTGGGTTTGGGAGGCAGACATGTCACCACATTTAAGAGTAAACTTAAAACTCTCCTCTTCGATAAAGCTTATAGTTAGGGAGTGAGGAGTTGCGGCGTTCGCCTAGACCAGCGGGGGAGGGTGTGTAGCCAGAGTCAGGGCGCGCCCCCTCCCTATCTCTGCTTCTCTGCAGCTCTTAGCTATGCTGTTAGAGTTTTAGACTGCCGGGGGACTTCCTTGGACACACTGAGCTCCTCTTTCCTCTCTCTTTCCATATGTTACGTACTGCTACGTCCTGCTACACCCTGCAGTGCCCTGCTACACCCTGCTACGTCCTGCTACGCCCTGCAGTGCCCTGCAGTGCCCTGCTACACCATGAACTACTACAACTACTATTTCTAGTCATAGTTCCATTATCTTTATTGTGACTATTATTGCCTCTGTTCATCACGCCCCCAACCAGCACCGTCAGACAACGCCTACCAAGAGCCTGGGTCTGCCGAGGTTTCTCCCTAAAAGGGAGTTTTTCCTCACCACTGTTGCACTAAATGCTTGCTCTTGGGGGAATTACTAGAATTGTTGGGACTTTGTAAATTATAGAATGTGGTCTAGACCTACTCTATCTGTAAAGTGTCATGATTTGATACTATAAATAAAACTGAATTGAATTGAATGTTCCTCACCTTCCTCTCTCTTTGTGTCACCGTTCTCAAACTCTGTTCACTTCGGGAAACAAACTTTGAGCTAGAAAACTACATGCTGGAAATGTTAAGTTTTGAAGAGAAGTTGGATCAGGCAACAAGGTAGGCCTGCTTGGTTCTTTCAGGGAATGATTGTAAAGATTTACAAAGAATATATTTATGCCATTTCCTCGCTAACTGGGATGTTTTGGGACTGATTGGTGGGATTGCTGTGGGCGAAGTGATACACTGGTATGAACTGCTGTGGAGAGGGACAAAGGTATTATTCCATAATAGTAAATAATACTATATATATTTATTAATAAATGGAATAACTTACCTGCTTATGTGATATTGAATCATTTGACAATTGAGTAAAAATATCCTTATCAGAGCAAGCCATATAATTATGAGATGTTAAATAAAACGGGGTGTAATAAATTCAGAACACCGGTTTCTCCTCGAAGTGACGAGTGTTACAGAAGGTAAACTCTGTTCTGCCTTTAAAATATTCAGAGTAAAATGAGTACAAAGTATTGGCAAACACAAACAGCTGACGCAAGTGTTTGCTCGGGGATATTAGACTGGAAAGGGAGCAGCATCTTCCTCTCGTGGGAGGGAGAAATTCAATTGAAGGATTTGGAGAAAATCCTGTCGGGTGAACTGTGTCTGCTCCAGTTGCGAATACAGTCCAGTCCAGCATCCTTTTGTTTCCCTCTGGGCTGAGTGTGTGTGTGTGTGTGTGTGTGTGTGTGTGTGTGTGTGTGTGTGTGTGTGTGTGTGTGTGTGTGTGTGTGTGTGTGTGTGTGTGTGTGTGTGTGTGTGTGTGAGAGAGCGAGGTTGTAAAAATCAAATAACTTCCCAAGACCTCAGAACTGCAAAGAGAACTAAAAGTAACAACTTTACAATACCATTTCATGGAAAGAAGTGCAAATGTTGTCTTTAGCTATCGTTGTGCAGTACTGATTGAATCGATGATCACAAAGCTGTTATATTTGTTGTTGAATATTACCACTTTATTAAAACATGTACTGTACTGTACTTCAAAAGCAAGCCTGCAAGACAAAAACACATTTAATTAACACCAAGAAATGATATTAGACTCTTTCTTTGGATCACAAGCCTTTTAACACACTGCACCTGACAAGACAGTGACATCCCACAACGATCCTCTCGTCATGAGGGGTCCAGTTCAACCTGATCTCACAGAACTCCGTGAAATGAACATGGCCCCTTAACTCAAAATCTGTGACAGGTTCACGGAATCGCAAAAATGTGTGATGGGGAAAAGGTTGTGGGTGGGCTTACGTTTCCATGACACGCGGGACAAAAATGGGACGGTTGGGTTTAGATGAAGAACAGGACGGTTGGGTTTAGGTAAAGAAGAACGGGACGGTTGGGTTTAGGTAAAGAAGAATGGGACGGTTGGGTTTAGATAAAGAAGAACGGGACGGTTGGGTTTAGGTAAAGAAGAATGGGACAGTTGGGTTTAGGTAAAGAAGAATGGGACGGTTGGGTTTAGATAAAGAAGAACGGGACGGTTGGGTTTAGGTAAAGAAGAATGGGACAGTTGGGTTTAGGTAAAGAAGAACGGGACAGTTGGGTTTAGGAAAAGAAGAATGGGACAGTTGGGTTTGGGACACGATCCCCGGTCTCCTGGGTGAAAGTCCTGTGTTGTTTGACCCATCCTCCCCCCCAACCAACCTCCCTATGCAGATTTTCAGGCCTTCATACTACTCTCTACCGTAGTCACTCTTAATGCTACGTCATTTTCTCATTGACTTTACATTGGCATTGTTTCCGTGGTGGCCACATGGAATTTTCCCCCCATCCCGTGCCACCACGTGGTGCTCTGTTAACAGTTCCTAATCATTCATTTTCCTAAACCCAACCCTCCCGTTGTTGTCCTGCGTGTCATGGAAACATAAGCCTACCCACGACCTTTTCCTGAACTTAAGGGGCCGTGTTTATTTCAGGGAATTCTTCCGTGGGCCCATCACGGAATGTTTTGCGATTCCGTGAAACTGCCCCAGATTTTGAGTTAAGGGGCCGTGTTCATTTCACGGAATTCTGTGAGATGAGGTTGTACATCTTCAGCATTGAGCTGACACAATCCTGATCTCTGATGGTAAAGATCAAAGGCTTCACCACAAGAACCAGACATTTTCTGTTTCAATGTTAGACCTGGAACCCAAGATATTCTTTTGTTCCTGTGGTGATTCTGGATGATTTAGAGGCAGAGGTAAAAGTAAGGGTACAGTTTACTTTCATTGTTGTTTTTCTTAGATAAAGTTGAAGAGGAAGATGTGAGGGGGCGATTCAGGGATTAGAGAAGGACGTGAGGGATTTTGAAGAAATGGATTCCCTCCTGTGCACTGTATAAAAGAGTCAGTATTTGATGTTCTTTATGGAATATTTTATAAGGCATTCATTCTTCAGAAAACCACCGAGCGCCTGGACTGCTGGTGTCAGCCTGAATGAGGAGCAGGGCTGAAAAGAGTGCTTGATCTCCACATAACGGAGACAACAACATTATCTCTTTTAACCTTCATCTGCACTTATAAATCAAGCAGAGTGGTTGGTGAACATGCATTGTGTGGATTTTAAGTTTTGTAAATATACAAAAGGAACAAAGTGATCTAGTACCCCTTTCATTTAAGAAAAGAAAAGTGCTTTTGTGCCCAATAATCCCCTCAATATTTAGGAAATTCCGATTTTTCTTCATGAAAAGGTCCTCCCTGTTTCCTTCCATCACATCATAACATCATTACACCGTCCCTGCATTGAGCAGATACAAAATACCAACTGACTGGAATATATGATTGAATCAAAAATGCTGCTGACATTTGACTTCCATTGGTCCCATCATCTCTCTGATCCTTTCTAACTGTGTCTCAAAGCTGGCCCGAGGCTTCAGTGAACAAAGAGAACGCTTTGGGCTACAGCCACAACAGGACTTCTTTTTTGTAGCTTAGTAGTTTCATAGTGTAGAAATGATGTCAATATTGGACAATATTGCATTGGTATTTTGTATCTGTTCTGTCCACTGCAAACATTTAGGGCCAATGCAGGAAGTGGTGTGTATTTCATGCAGCGAGGCAGAACGTAAAGGTGTGGAGGTCGGGGTGTCATGTAGGTGAGCGGAGATGTTCTGTCACAGAACTGACATTTGCCTTTTGATCATAGGCGTCAACTTCGGTGGGGACGGTGGGGACGACCTATCAGATTTCGTCATGAGTCATTTTGTACCCACCACTTTTTTTTTTAAAACCTCGAGCTCAATTTAGTTAAAAAAGTTCATAACACATATAATTCTTGAGCGACAGATGCCAATCCATCAAATTCTCCCCACAGGGCCGGCACAGACACAGCGCTGGCTACTCGCTCCTCTGCTCACAACCGAACACGTGATCGGCTGTTTTAACTCTTCTCTCGCAATTAATGTTAGCCTTAGCCACCAACTTACTTAGTTACGGTTTGCGTTCGTACAGCAAGCATTGGTATAGTGGAGATGATCGTGGAGTAGTCAGTATCTTGTTTAATTATTCTTTGAATCTATGCTGAATTTGGGAATAGTTGTGATGATGATGATGATGATGATGATGATGATGATGATGATGATGATGATGATGATGGGGATTGCATGCTTTCAAGTTTTGGTCAGAATGCCTGATGTAGATTGGCTGGATGCATATTATTGTGAATTGAGAGCAGTCAGCTCATGGTGTGATATAGCGTTCATCTGTGCGACACATATTTTTGCTTTTTCAATCTTGGCGAAATTTGTAGTGCAGAACTTGCAGAAGTTGTGTTGTGTGTAGATATGGTCAATTGTACTGGGAATTAAATCAAAAATATTAGCAAAAGGCATAGCCACACATTTGCCCACTGAACTTCAACACGTAGCCTATGTAGGCCAGGCCTATTTTCCTTTCATAGCGCCTCTCTCTGAGTCTGATGGCACGTCATGTCACATTGTCAACATGGTACATGGATACATGAAGCAGAACATAGTGGGTCATATGTCTAATGCTTGTTGAAAACTTAAGGCTTTCTTCTTCATAAAACGTGTCGGACATCATTACATTTTTATTCATTTACATCAGTAAGCTACAGGATAGCGTCTTTCAAAACATGACCTGCGTGAAAGAGAAAACTACTACCCAGCACTTCTGAAAATGTACTTCCGAATGCGTCTCTGTCCCCAGCACATTTCAATCCAAACTGACGCTTTTGATGAACTGTAAGCAGTATCTCTTCCTAGCCTGAACCGAGTGTTTTCATTGCGTAACCCTAACCATACAACCACTCTCTTTTCCTAATCTTAACCATGCCATAGTTGCCATGTGCAGATATTATAGAACATGACAACTGTAAAAAAGGTGAGCATGTCAAGTAAATGTTGTCATTGCAGGAAATTCAGGCGTAAACATTGTGCTGCTGAGACTTCAGAGGGGGGGGAGTGAGAACATAATAGAATAGGCTCACAGCACTGAAACACAAAGAGGAACTTTGTGCTTGGAAAAGTGTAACTTTGGAAGATAGCTTCTTGATTTGTGTGACTGCTGAACCCTCAAATGAACAAATAGAATTTGAAATGTATTTTTATGCAACACAGGGACTGTGGATTTTGTCACTTGAATGGCCGGTATACAGTATGTACTGGAGGAATGATGACAGCAAGAAGAACATGTTTTAATGTACACCTGACTCTTGGTTTAACCCTTCCTGTCCACCATGCAACTTGTTGTTTTTCTGGGTTAAAATTAAAACTCTTTTTTCAACGTTGACTTTTTCCGATGATTTTGTCACTTTTTTCCATTTTTTTCTCCAACTTCTGCGTAAGGTGGTAGGTTAGGGTGGTGGATGGCTCCGACTCAAACAGGACACTCACTCAGGAGACCGTGTAAACCCAAAAGTCAACCGTCATTTTAAAATGAACCAAAGTTTTACTGGTTGTGTTGTCACTTCTTCATTTTAGTAGTTTTACGTGAGTCATTTTAATTCAATACCTGATGTTTTACTAACCCTAACTACGTATTTTTGTTTGCCTAAACTTAATTAGTTCTGTTTCAGAACATTTACTACGTTTTTATAACTGTACCCGTTACGTAAAACAGAACGGTCACATGATTAAGGTCACATGTTTAAACTGCCACCGTGCGGCAGTAAATATAGAACAGTCGTATGTGTCGTTTTGGTAGTATTAGGAAATTGACCTATAATGCTGTGTTGTGTATGAGGATGTTTTGGGTTTGTAATACTGTGAGTATACTGTGAGTAATACTGTGAATGTCCAGTCTTCCTGCAGTTCCTGCTGCTGCTGCTGCTGCTGCTGCCATTGGAACAGCTTCTCTCACATTTCGGATTCTGGCTTTTGTGTCTGCTTGATAAACATTGACTAGCTTTGGAGACAAACAGAATGCCAAGAAATACTCAACCCTCCTCTTCTCAACAAACAGACAGTGAGGTGCCAACATGGGGTTTTCACAATCTGTTTTCTTCTCACACTACTGTGTTCAAAGTAAACTGTTTTCACAGGACTCCAGAAATCAGTAGAGGAGATGCTGCAGCTGGTGTCAGGCCGAGCAGACGCGGGGATAGGTGGATCCTGGCTGCCACCCAGTGGCTTAACTACAGCATCACTACGTGTTCTGCCATCTTTGGGTATACTGTAAAGGCTGTAAAGACTTTACAAGTACTTCATTAAATGAATCTCATGTCTGGCTTCATGGAAGGTACAACGCTAGTGGTGTGCGATACTGCAATATTTGGTATGGATGTGATACAAAGTAAATACAGGGCCAGTATCGCCGATACCGATACGATACCGATACTTTTTAATAATTAAGGTGCATGCATCATCAAATTGCTAAATCTGAATGAATTGTTATGACCTTTAAGTGTTTTTGTGATTTTTCCTTTGGATTATTAATGAAGTTAAAACCCAGGACAGAATGTTCATATGCTTGAATAAGTTTGTTGTGTTACCACTGTATCTTATAGCCTTTTTACAAATTATACAGCTTTCCGTTGTTTCGGCCTGAAAATATCGCCACACAGCGCTCCTCTTCCTCTCTGCCATTCTTCTGCTCCGTCTCTGTCCTGCTTGTGTGTGTGCTGCAGAGGGGGGAGGAGGAGGAGCAAAGTGTGCCTGCTCCTCGCTGTGACAGAAGACACAGACACAGAGACAGGCGGCCGGGTCGCCTCTCTGATGAAACCTCAGCAGTGCACACTGGAGAGAAACTGAAACTGAAGTATCCATCTTATTACACTGGTATTGATCAATATCAATACCAACGTTGGTATCGATATTACTGATATTTGGATCCATCCAAGGGAAGACCCCAGCGAAGCACAATCATCACAGTTAGTCATGTCTGAGATTGATGTTTGGTCCCTTTCATGTAAATGCTATGTGCTTCAGCATCAAATGTTTTTTCGACAGCCCAAATTGAAAAGGTTTTTAAATCCCTTCCTCTGTTCTATGCTACTACTATGCTCTGACCTAATTTAATGGAATATAGTTAAGTGAATTTTCTTTTGAGGATCCTTGATTTAAAATTAGTATTCAAATGTAGCAGATTTGTCAGATTTGTGACCACAGGTGGTCATTGTGTCGACTCTGCTCCATCATAGTACAACAAAAATAGGTTTGAAGATTAGTAATGCTGCTAACGCCAAATTCCTACCATATATGTTATGCAACTTAAAATGAGTAACATTAGACGTGAACATAGAACGTGTTTGCCTCTTTTTAGTGGCAGGAGTGAAAACTAGTCTTCCTCAACATTTGCTGTATTATGGTTTCAGAATGAAAGTTGGAGAACAATTAGATACAAAACAGGATGTAGGCTCTACAGGATGATTTCTTTTCATGGCAATTATCATGTTTTCCCAAATAATGTACACACACAGTTTAGGCATTCTTTTTATCTGAAATGGCTTGGAAAATATAGTGCATCATAGCTGCCATTATTGGGGGAGCATGCACCCGGACCCTCTAGGTTTAGGCTGAGCCCTGAATGTTTCCAACTTCTGGCTCCACTCGTGGTGACACTCATGTGATTAATATCAATCCAGAACTCTGGGTGGCAGTTTAGATTCAGGACTAAACATTGAAAAACATTTCCAAAGTCTTGCTTAGAATAGAATAGATTAGAATGCCTTTTATTGTCACTATACACATTTACAATGAGATCAAAAGCAACTCCTTTTCCAGTGCCAACATGCGTAGAAAAAATATAACATGGAGGGGGGGGGGACACTATGAGTGAGACACCATATACATATATACATATGAAAATGCTTCTGTTAGATTCAACATTTATCCTGAAAAGAGTCATTTCTATTTTGCTCAGACATGGAAAAAATAATCTTCCCCTCCAACATACTTACTCCCGTGTTAATTGTTGCAATTCTCAATGTTCTTGACTTAAATGAATAGTTTCTGCATTTTAGGGTCTATGCTTATTTGCTTCTTTTTTTGAAGGGTAGTGGATTATTTTTTCAACAGCCTACAGTAAATCCACAGATCCATCACTTTAGTTATTCTCCATCCCAGCTTGAATTAACCCTGTCAACTCCTCATCCTCATCCTAGGAAAGCATGGAGAGTGTAATTTGTGCCGTTATTAAACTGGCCACCAGTTGACCTCCATCAAGGACCTGCCCAACACTGGAGCAGCAGAGCACATCACTGCTGACCCTGCATGCACAGATAAACAGTCCTCTTCCATTAACGTGGCCCCGCAGCACTGCCTGTCTAAATCTGTCAACCAGAACTGGCTTTGTTTAGATTTAGATTTTAACTCAGATTAAACACGTTTTGTGGAAATAGCTAGGAGCTACACATTAATGAGAACATTAGAGTTGTAAGTGTAGCCCTAAGGCTGTTTAAGATTAATTTAAAAAAAATCCTGTTTCTGTATGGTTCAGACTCCTTAGCAATTTATATGAAAATGATACGAGCCTATGCTCATTTAGCTGAGTGTGTAGAAGTGTCAAACCAGCCGAAGATAACAAACAGGTAGGTTCACTGTTTAAGGACAATGGCAGCATTATCTTTATGAACCAACAAACATTCACTTGGGTTGGGCTCTGAAAAGGAATCAGTGACTTAAGGCTCGATTAAACTCCGGAACGGACGGGTAAGGGCTCCTGCACACTGGCTGTGTGGCGTGAGCGTGTCGGCTGCGTGGCGTGAACGTGTCGGCTGCGTGGCGTGAGCGTGTCGGCTGCGTGGCGTGAGCGTGTCGGCTGCGTGGCGTGAGCGTGTCTGTTGCGTGGCATGTCTGTTTATATTTCGGCTCCCATGCTAACAGGTTAGAGCGTGCACACTGCTAACGTTACATGTAGCTACATGCTAACACGTTAGCTCTGTATCTCCCATAAAATGTTTAAAAAGAGTAACAATACTTCCAGTCTTGGTACGTCCTCACAACAAATGCTTTCTTCACTGGGCTCTGGCTCATTACTCAAAACTTATAACTGCCTACATCTGCTTTATTACAATAAAGAGTCCAAATGGTTCTGCCTGTTTTGACTTCTCAAAATTGGCTTAGCTCCGTTATTGGCAGCAAACAGGAGACTGTTGAAGCTGTGGTGGAGAGGAGGTCACTGAACTGTGACCTCCTGTTATCTATCATGGATAACCCCGACCCCCCTCTCCACCCCCCCTCAATGGTCCAACAGAGGAGCAGCTTCTCTACGAGGCTCCGACAGCTTCGATGTCGCACGGACCGCTACAAGAAATCATTCCTACCACAGGCAACATAACTATTTACCAGCTCATCTCTGAGTGTTAGATAAGACTCTTAGACATCACATCTGCACTAAGTGCAACTTGCACAATAGATTTATGTACAGCTGTATCACTACTAGTTTGTATTTGTATTCCCAACTTGTATATATTTTAAATTATTTGTTCTTATATTCTATCCTATTATTATTTCATGTATATTCTGTATGTGTGTCTGCTGCAACACTGGAATTTCCCATTTTTTGTCTGTCTGTCTCTCTCTCTCTCTCTCTCTCTATCTATTCTCATGCAGGAAGCAAGGTTAGGGTAAGAATGTCAGGGCGAGCCAATCAGGGATGAGTATTCCCCTACCACCCTACAAAAAAAAAATCGCGCCCGGTACTGGTACTTTCTATACTTTTACTTTTTTGTATTGTAATCACTGTGTTAATAATAAAATGTTTGAAGAAAAAACGAAGCATGGATGGTTAAGGCATGTCCCGCCCTACTCTGCCTTACTCTGCCTCTGATTGGCTTACCTTGGTATTCTTATCCTAACCCTAACCAATCTCACTGCTCATACCTAAACCTTACCAATCGAACTAACAAAAGGCAACGAGTACTAGCCAATCAGAGGCAGAGTAGGGCGGGTCATGCCTTCGCCATCCTAGGAAACGCAAATGTTCATACAGGAAACCAACATTGTTTACAGCGAGGAGCCTACAGACGATAAGTTTCACTTTCGGACTAAAGTTAGGATTTCTGCTGAAAGAGGCCAACTACATGACACAATATTGAAAAACTGGAACATTAACACGTCTGGGGGCTGCTGATTGAATGCACGTTTGAGGAAAAACACAGATGAAAGTAAAGTAACTTCAAGAAACCGTCCAAAAGAAGAAGAGGAGCCACGGCGGATCGGCTTCCTGCTTGATTGTTGTGTGAGCATTTTACAAACGCAATGGCTTCCATATCAGAGGAGGATCTCTGCTGTCCTGTCTGCCATGACGTCTTTAAAGACCCTGTCGTCCTGTCATGCAGCCACAGCTTCTGTAGAGACTGTCTGCAGAGCTGGTGGGGGGGGACACCAACACGGGACTGTCCAGTCTGTAAGAGGAGGTCATCAAGGAGTGATCCACCTCGTAACCTGGCTTTAAGGAACCTGTGTGAGTCTTTCTTGCTGAAAGGAGGTCAGAGAGCCTCAGCAGCTCTCTGCAGTCTGCACTCTGAGAAACTCAAACTCTTCTGTCTGGACCATCAGCAGCCGGTGTGTGTGGTCTGCAGAGACTCAAGGAGACACTCCAACCACAGATTCAGACCCATCGATGAGGCTGCACAGGATCACCGAGAGGAGCTCCAGGAAGCCCTGAAGCCCTTACAGGACAAACTCAAGTTCTGGGAACGAGTTAAAGAGGAGTGGGATCAGACAGCAGAACACATGAAGGTCCAGGCCCGACGCACAGAGACGCAGATTAAGGATCAGTTTAAGAAGCTTCGCCAGTTTCTAGAAGAGGAAGAGGAGGCCAGGATGGCTGCACTGAGGGAGGAAGAGGAGCAGAAGAGTCAGAGGATGAAGGAGAAGATGAAGACTCTGAGCAGAGAGATAGCAGCTCTTTCAGACACAGTCAGAGCCACAGAGGAGCAGCTGAGAGCTGAAGACGTCTCATTCCTGATCAACTACAAGGCTGCAGTGGAAAGAGTCCAGCAGCGCCCCCTGCTGGATGATCCACAGCTGCTCTCAGGAGTTCTGATAGATGAGGCCAAACACCTGGGCAACCTGAGCTTCAACATCTGGAACAAGATGAAGGACATGGTCTCCTACTATCCTGTGATTCTGGACCCAAACACTGCTCATCCAGAACTCGTCCTGTCTGAGGATCTGACCAGCATGAGCCGCGGAGAGAGACAGAAGCTTCCTGATAATCCAGAGAGGTTTGATTTCTTTCACCCCGTCCTGGGCTCCGAGGGCTTTGACTCAGGGACTCACAGCTGGGACGTCGAGGTTGGAGACAGCAGAATGTGGTTTCTTGGCGTGGCAAAGAAGTCTGTCCAGAGGAAAGGGAGGACATGGTCTGGGATGTGGAGAATAGGATTCTCAAATGGTAAATATAAAGCCTTCTCTCCGACAGCCCAACCCATCGTCCTTGGAGTGAGGCAGCTCCAGATGATCCGAGTCAAACTGGACTGGACCAGAGGAACGCTGTCGTTCTCCGATCTTGATACTGGCACACGCATACACACCTACACACCCACTTTCACTGAGAGGATGTTTCCATACTTCAGCAATAGTAATGAATCCCCTATGAAGATCTTACCACAGGTGGATGAGGAAGAAGATGATGAGGAGGAGGAGGAGGAAAATGAAGATGATGAGGAGGATGAAGATGATGATGATGATGATGATGATGATGATGATGATGAGGAGGAGGAGGAGGACGACTACAACTACAATGATTATGATTATTCTGATAATGATGATTAGACAGCTGTGTTCCAAACCGTTCCCTATCACAGTGTGTTCGCTTCCAATTTCATTCACTATATAGTCCAGTTTAAAATGCCCTCAATACACAGCTAATTTGAGTGTACATACAATGTACCCTACATTTTACTCCCGTATCCCACAATGCAACGCAGCCGTGTTTTCCCGGAGGAGAAGCAGAAAACTGAAAAAGGTAAAATGGAGCGGGCTTTCTTATCTGAACATTGGAAAATACAACACACAACATATATAATATACAACATTTGACTTTCCACCTGAGGACCCGGGCGTGATTCAGAGATGTATGCCGGGCACGCCTACTGACGGCTTCAGTCAGTGTCGAAATCTTGTGTGGTCGTTCCCTGTATAGTTCACTATTTAACAAACACTATATAGGGAACGGTGAGTGAGGGAATGATTTTGAACATAGCTCATGTCTTATTTTTATTTTATTTCACCTTTTTCTTCTGGTTTTTTTTTTCCCTCTGTCACACACAATTAGCAAAGATACATTGATGTTTAAGATTGTGGGCCTACTGTAGTCTGGATTATTTGCATGCAAGTCACTTAAAACAGTTCACCTTTTGGTTGAGTTCTTTAAGGATCAGTACTGAAATGCTGTGTAACAGTTTAAGATCCTATTGTTTCAGGGGGGCTGGGTACCAAACTTCTCGTTTTAGGCACAGACCGAATTGCCTCCTTAGTATCGTGTATCAAAAAATGCCTCGTCATTCAATACCAAAGTTTAATACCTAAAATCACATCAGCATCAGTGAGCCAATTAGCACGCAGCATGCTTCTACAAAGATGTAATAATGCTTGTGATTGGCTGTCTAACTTTACACATCATAGAGACATGCAGGAAAAACTCAACGTGACACACAGACGGGCTCACGTGTGTGTGTTTGAGAGGCTTGACTACAGTGTGTTTTAGGTGGAAAGGAGCTGAAGAAAAAGATTTGTAATGTATAGATTGTATAAAATTGGTATCAAAAAAAGTTCAAGAACCGGTATCGATGTCACGGTGTCGGAAAAAGAACAAAGTAACGATACCCAGCCCTGTTTCATTTTCTCATCGACGTAAGAATACAAATGTTGCAGTTGGAGTAACTTGTCTATAGTCATATTGTCATAGTGTATGCTCATTATATTCCCAGGCAGTGTGACTATTCTGTAACCGATGATTAATGTTAGCCTTTTAATCTAACCTGCTGTGAATGATTTTACTTTATCTGTGAAACAATAAATAATCAAGCGTAGGACATGTGTACTGCAGTGTGTACTTTCAGCAGTGCTACGTCAGTTCTGCCGAGGAGGTTCTACTGAGCATGTGCGAGCTTGGTTTAGTTCAGACTGCTGCACCATGAGTGAGATGTTAAATTAGTAACGAGGGTAAAGAACTGATACATTCCCTTACTTAAGTTAAAGTATTCTAATATGATGTAAAAATACATTATAAGCAACGCAGTTCTCTCTCTCTCTCTCTCTCTCTCTCTCTCTCTCTCTCTCTCTCTCTCTCTCTCCAGATAAACGACAAGACTATTAAAGACTTCATGTAGGGACACAAGTCCTTCCTTTTATTTGTTATATGTTTTATATATATATGCTTGTAAACACACACACTCTTTTAGAAATCCACCTCTTGAGACACACACACACACACACACACACACTAGATGTCCTGCTGAATAAGGTCTTTGGCTTTTTGCAGGTTGTGATCGACGGCTCCATCTAAGAACTGAACCCAGGTCAGCTGTGATTCCCCACACACGTGACTGGACCTGTATTGGGGGGGGGATATTTTCTCAGTTAAAAGCTGACTATCATCAGCTCCCTTCATTTACAGAGAGAAGCATATTACAGAAGGCTGTCATAAGAAACAAAGTGACAAAGACCTTTTTATGTATCTGATAAGATCAACTAATAGCATGACTTACACCACCACATGCTTCTCAAACCTCATATTCTATGTGTTTTTTTAACTCAACCTCTATATAAACAGCTCATTTCATTGAGACACGGTCTCATTCATGCAGGACAGCTTCAGACGTAGCTCGTTTTTTTAGGTTGAGGGGGCCGAGTAGGAGACTGAGGGTGTGGAAAGAGTAATGAAGCCCTGGGAGAGTAGCAGTGATACACAGCTATACGCAGTATACCCACTAAGAAAGCTCCAGGATTTCCATATACCTACTTAAAAATGCCCAATGACACGCAACAACATACTTTGCCTGTCATTGCATTTGTTTTGTTTCTTCACATAGGCTAAATAAAGGCATTTCAGTCATAAATTGGTGCATAAAAGTGTGTCAGAATGCAGGAAAGTGTTTGACGCTCAAAATTTCCCTGGGGAGGACACCCAGACCCCCCACTATGATATGGCCCCCCCATGCTGGCATAGACACAGGATAGGATGGCCGTCTGACTAAAGAACACAGAGAACTGTGTGTGAGGCAACTGGTTATGACTCTCAGAGCTCTGTGATAGACAGCATCCAACACATGAAGAGAGTTAGAAACTTCCATAACTTCCTGTCAATTCCCATGGGAAATCAATCAATCAATCAATCAATCATTCTTACCTGATGATCTCCAGAACTTTCTTTAACAGAGCTGCCAATTTAGAAACCTGTAGAGAGAAAAAAACTAATTCATATGTTGGATTTAAGATTGAACCTTGGCCAAGGAGCTTATGTTTTTTATTGTGTGTGTGTCCGTGTGTATGAGTCTGTGTGTTTCAGAGTGTGTGTGTGTGTGTGTGTGTGTATGTGTTTCAGAGTGTGTGTGTGTGTGTGTGTGTGTTTCAGAGTGTGTGTGTGTGTGTGTGTGTGTGTGTGTGTGTGTGTGTGTGTGTGTGTGTGTGTGTTTCAGAGTGTGTGTGTATGTGTTTGTTTCAGTGTGTGTGTGTGTGTGTGTGTGTTTCAGAGTGTGTGTGTGTGTGTGTGTGTGTGTGTGTGTGTGTGTGTTTGTTTCAGAGTGTGTGTGTGTTTGTTTCAGAGTGTGTGTGTGTTTGTTTCAGTGTGTGTGTGTGTGTGTGTGTGTGTGTGTGTGTGTGTGTGTGTGTGTGTGTGTGTGTGTGTGTGTGTGTGTGTGTGTGTGTGTGTGTGTGTGTGTGTGTGTGTGTGTGTGTGTGTGTGTGTGTGTGTGTTTCAGAGAGTGTGTGTGTGTGTTTGTTTCAGAGTGTGTGTGTGTGTGTGTGTGTGTGTGTGTGTGTGTTTCAGAGTGTGTGTGTCTTACGTTATTCTCCACTCCGCTGTAGTCCATGGGGGGGTAGAGGCAGAGAGCTAGATCATCAACACTGAGAAGAAAAGACAGCAAGAGGCAGAGATCTGTTATCATGACGGTAAGTTTTAGTCAAAAATGATATTCTATTTGAATTTTTTTAATAACAGTTTATTGAGCAAAAGCTGGGCAAAAAGGTAGAGTAAGTGTTTGATGTGTTACAGTCGAGGAACTATCTGTATGAAAAACATAAAAACATTCAAACTGCTGCTGTGCAGACAGAGAAAAACATATGTTCATAATACATATGTTTTATATATAAACATATGTTTTCATGCCTAAAAGTCTCCAGTTGAAGGTGTGTTTACAGAGCTTTAGTGCCCAAAGACTTGGCTATTACACATTTTCAAGTTGAAGTTTACATTTTCTGTTTGGTAAGCAGACACCATAAAACCAAATACTTTTATTCTAATAATTACGGTAATTTAATGTTGCATTTCAGTGAAGTTTACGTCTTTTCGGTCTTAATAGCCTAGAAAACCTCCCTAGAGGCAGCAAATGTAATCTGCAGCCAGGGTCGTCTAGCAACTCTCTGTTGGCTTGCGAATCGGTAGAGTCAGGCCAATCACATCGTGTGCAGAGTGGGTGGGCGGGGCTTATGGCTGCTGCTGCTGCTGGTGAACAGCGTCTCTGGAAGACTTGGAGTTCAGCTTTTCTTTGAGAAAAGAACAAAGAACGGCCCTGAAGTCATTCTTAAAAAAGGAAGATGTGTTCAGAGTTTAGAGTGGAATCTATCAGCTAGCTCTGCTCTGATTGGTTGGAGAGCTATCCTATTGGTGCAGAGGGAATTTGAAAGACAACTGTTTATCCCGCCCCTCAGATTGAGCCCTGCCAATGGTGAGTTCCCAGACCAACATCTGGATGTGGGGCTGGCTTGTCAGACTAGCCAAGTTCATGTCTTTTCGGTCCAATTTCTATTAGGGAAGTACAGGTCTAAAATAACATTTGTCACTGTGATCACATGATAATCTGAGCGTGTGTGCGTGCTCCTACCCAGGACTCATTTCCTTGGTGATGTCAGCCAGGTCGTCGAGCTGAGCCAGGTGCTGAGACGTGGTGACGTCACCGTTGGCTTTGACAGCTGACGTCAGCTTCCTGAGGCACGCCGCCGATGCTTTCATCAGCCCCTGGCATGGACCAATAATGCGGCGGTCATTCTCCGACCAATAAGTGTCCTGGTTGCCTCGAGGCTCCTGGTCATCGTCGAGGACGTCAATGAACGGGTCCTGGGCCTCCGATAACGCCTGAGTGTCAAGTATCCATATCAATAAATTATAGCTGTATTATTGTAAACATTAGTGATAGCTGATGACTAACAATCAATTCCAATATTGATTAAAGCATAAGGCTGGTGAAATCATGTGTGTGTGAGTGAGTGAATGAGTGAGTGAGAGTGTGTGAGTGTGTGTGAGAGAGAGAGAGAGAGAGAGAGAGAGAGAGATGAGAGAGACAGAGTGTGTGTGTGTGTGTGTGTACCTGTTCAATTTCCTCTATGGCGTCTTTTACAACTCCGACCTGATTGGACAGAACTATCAACACTGCAGCCTTATTATCTGTGGAACACACACACACTTTTCGATCAATTAACATTTTTTTTAAATCATATTCATAATCCTTACTTAAAGGAGATACAGCCCCATATTAATCAAATCCTCTGAAATAACTGCTGATTTACACACCTGGAGGAATTACAAAGCTTTCTGCATCTAATTTAATTGTCATACAGTCTAAAAGAGCAGATCATTGATCACAGATTGATGAATCATATTCAGTTGTAGAAACAACGTGTCCTACCAGCTCCTAAACACACATCATTCACATAACCTCTTTTTGTGTGTAGCCATTAAAAATGGGTTTTAATAACCAATTAAACTGTTGTACTGCTATTATTTTTCAGATTAATCAATCAACTGTTTATTTTCTTAAGGATCAGGATAACATGTTAGACAGAACACACACACACACACACACACTCTCTCTCACTCACTCACACACACACACACACTCACTCTCTCTCTCTCACACACACACACACACACACTCTCTCTCTCAAACACACACTCTCACACACTCTCACACACACACACACACACACACCCTTAACTTATCCCTAAAGCTGACTTTGGATAAGCAGAGAGTAAACTTTCTCACACTCCTTAATAACGTGGACAATCTCACTGCTTTTTTTTTCTTTTAAAGTAGAAAGAAAATATGTTATACAAACAAACAGAAATGTGTAGAGGAAGCGTCAGTCTATCAGCACCTGCAGGCTGAATCTCCTTCTACTGTTTCTATAACCTTTCCATATGATACTGGGGCAGGGTGTGACAGCGTTTTATTGGATCTGACTCCAGTATCAAATCTGAATCTTCACACGTTTCCATTTAAAAGATCCGGGCAGGTCTACTGACCTTGTGGCAACTGGGCAAAGTGGTCGCAGGCTGACCACACACTTCCTGTTGATGTCAACTGATCCTGGGACAGACTACAGGTGAGCAGAGGAAGAGGAGAACAAGGAAGAGGAAGAGGACGAGGAAGAGGAAGTCAGATTGAAAGAAAACAGCGAGAAAGAGGAAAGAAACATACCTGTTAACATAGGGCTGTGCAATTAATTAAATTTCAATTTCGGCTCCCAACGATCACCAAAACAGTAAAATCGAGAAAAAACTATTATTTTGCCATGTTCTGTTTTGCATAACTGTCTTATTTTGGCAGGAGGAGGGCAGCCACAGCAGCGTTTGGTGAGCAAAATGGGCCAAACCAACTCCGTTGTCTGGGAACAGCTAACGTTAGCTAACCGTGCGGTCCCTCTGCCCCCCCGCTGTAGTAGGCGCTGTATTCCCCTGACACGCTGTATTCACTTACAGTTTACAACTTTATCCAGCTTAGTGGGGGTGCATACCGCTCAAAACCAACATGAAAAAACATAGTAATGTTCCCTCAGCATTTGGTTTTGTTGTTAAACTGTGTGTAAAATGAGCAGCGACGTTAAACCACCTGTTTCACCTAACGTTACTCTAAGGTACCGTCGATGTGCTGGACTTTTCCTTAGGTTAGCAAATAAGCCCACTGACGGCGACATTATTGTTCATTTTTTGGCACAATGTTTAGTAATGACAGTAGCAGTGGTCATAGTGAGTGAAAATGTGATGCACATTGTGTTATGTATCTTATGTAATTGTTCATTAGCTGTGTAACGTTATGTGTGATATCTGAACCCACTCACAGTAGTAGAACAGCTTCTATCCCCCTCCAAAGACTCTTTCTGTGAGATAAAGGACACTAACATTATACCCTGGACACGATCCGTTATATCCAAAGGTTAACGAGTAATCGTGTTAAATAATCGTGATTTCAATATTGACCAAAATAATCCTGATTATTATTTTTTCCAAAATCGAGCAGCCCTATTTTAACATAATGTCGTTTCGCTGAAAACAGAAATTCAATACTCCTGGAAAACATGTCCATTTATTTAATTTCCATGTTTTATTATTGACATTTCTTATTAAGATCTGTGTTAAAAGTAGAATTAATGTGGCTTTTTTGACACTGATCAACTGAAAAGTATCTCTATATATTCATAGATCTCTATAAAATGATCTAAAGACCTGAAGTGTCCCCCCAGTCCAAGTCAGTATTTAATAGCAGCAGCTTTTAAAGCCACGTGTCCCGTCATCCCTGTTAAAGAAAAAGACACATATAGCATATCTATTGTTAAAGAAAATAAGGTGGATGGTTCCATACAACGCTCTTCACGAGTAAGTACACTCTTCATTGAATTTGTTTTATTCTTTTTTATAGCAGGAAACGTTGAAAAAAGTGACAAAACGTCTTTAATTTAATTAAAGTTTAATTTAAACAACAGGAAGACAACACAAGAGTTAGAGGGGATTCATACCAGGCCAGAAATCTGTTTGACATTCACAGGACATTAAAGGGTTATTTACAGGTCTGTGTGTGTGTGTGTGTGTGTGTGTGTGTGTGTGTGTGTGTGTGTGTGTGTGTGTGTGTATTAGCGTTACCATGATGCCAGAACATTAACAACATTTAGTAATTACATATGAATACAACACCACAGCTAGGAACATCGTGATGATTAGATGTCCGTTAAGGACTCAAACATGTGTTTATGTAATTTAATAGTAATAAAATCAGTAGCATTATAAGGCTTGGGCATCATTTACGCCAAATGGATGAATATCCATATTTATTCTGTTTTTCTTATTATATATTCTGTTAATACACTGCATATATCTATATTATTCTTACTACTAGTATAATGTCACTGCTACTACATTGCACATATCTGTACATGTTGTTCATACATTGTTCATATTACATAACCACATTTATTCTGCTCTTATAACACTGCAACATATTTCTTGTCCTGCCTATGCAACACCTGTCTATACTAGTATATCACATTTCAGCACTTTTCTGCCTTTTTTGTACTTCTGGTTGGACACAGACTGTATTTGGTTGTCTTTGTACTCTGCACAGTGACACTAAAGTTGAATCTAATCTAATTAAATGACTTTTCTCAGATCTAATGATTCAGTTCAACTACTTTAGCAAGTTCTGTCTTTAAGCTTTTCGAGTGTCATTTATTTATTATCTGCTCTAGCTTTTTCAACATTGTAGACACAGATATGGTAATAATGAAGGTCCAAAATGATAGGTTGATTTTATTGAAACACGTAACAGTTTCTTGAGGAAGGAGCCCTAAACGCACCGTGAAATACGTGCAGCTAAGTCTTCCACAAACTGAGGGAAAACACTAATAATTGAAATGTCAGGTATTATGACAACGCCCGTGTGTGTTTGTGTCTTTTTCACATTTTGTTCTACTGTGGCTATCGATTCAAAGTAATTATGATATGTGTGTGTTGATTTTATTGAAACACCTAACATTTTCTTGAGCAATGTGACATCATGACTTTGTGTAAACATACACGCCCACTTTCTAAAGCCAAGTGGCGTGTTATCTGTACGCATTTTGAGCGCCGTCTACAGCGGACGGGTCGGGTTTAGTAAAAGAAGAAAGCGACGGTTGGGTTTAGTAAACGTGACACGCGGGACCCGATCCCCGGTCTCCTGGGTGAAAGTCCTGTGTTGTTTGTTTGTAATTATGATATCTTACACCAACTCTGTGTTTGTGTGTGCATGTACCTCTGTAGCGGGGAGCTCAGTATGACCTCCACCAGCTGTAAGACTCCCTCCAGAACCTCGACCGTGGCGTCTCTGACCTGCCGCCGCAGACTGACGCCTGAGACATGGGGGGACAGAAGCAACAAGCTGAAGTCAAGATGCTGACAAAGATTAACATCCCCTTTATACAGTATCCATTACTAACGAATCCCATACAGCAGACATAAGAAGCTTTTGGGCAGCATGCTCTCGATTACACAATATCAAGTATAGAGTGAGTTTCACTGAAGAGTTTTACCATCCTGTGATTAGGAAATCAGTCCCTCCAGAAAAACGCGAGTATGAGATCGCATAATTTAATGCATAATTAGTCCACATATTTATTTTGGGGGCCGCATTCTTTCAAATACGCCGCACTTTCGCTGCATAAATTGCTGATTTCCGCACAAACTATGCGGGGCTTGCATGATTTCATAATCCCCACATTTTCGGTGCAAAAAAGTCCCATATATCTTATCAGAAAGATGAAAAATGTTGCGTTTACTTCACACAAGAGCAGCCGTTTTCCCCTGCTGCCATGAGAACATTATGAAGTGACATAATTACGCGACGTGAACATCATCTAAAAGCTGTAAACCCCGCGATGAAGCCACAATGAAACTGCCATTTTTGCAAGTTCCCGCAATTTCATCGCATAAAATTGCATAAATATCCCGCATATTCCATCACATTATTTAAGAAAACGTGACGCATAATCAAGGATTTTAGCCCAAAACAATCACAAAAAAAATCTGCATTTTTCTGGAAGGACTGGGAAATGCTTATTGGTATGAATCAGTGTCTTCAGATGTTGGATGCTGTGTATCATGGAGCTTTAAGGTTTATTTTAAGGTTACTCATCACTGTACACTTAACTCCACAGTGAATTTGCCCTCTCTGCCCTCGACTCACTCACCTCTATATCTTCATATATAAAGGCATTATAGGCAGGCTCCCATGTTACATATCTCAATGTCTTTCTTTTACACAGAGTACTTATGGTTTACGGTCCCAGAACACCATCTCAATGAATGTACCTCAAGCCCAGACAGAGTAGTTTAAAAAGGATTTCATGTCTGCTGCTCCTTCTACTGGGAACGACCTACAGCAAACACTGCGACTACACCGTCTAATGTCCTTAAATGATGTGAAAGGTGGTGTTAAAACCATAGAACATCAGTCCATCCACACGTGCAAATGTTTTAATTAATTGAAATGCACTTGAGATGTCTTTGTCTCTTTTGTGTGTTGTTTTGTGACTGTACATGTTTTTGATGTAACTATCTTGTTCTGCTATCTTGGCCAGGTCTCTCTTGAGAAAGAGATTTTATATTTCAATGAGACTAACCTGGTTAAATAAAGGTTAAATAAAATAAAAAACAAACAGCTTCTGTATTCTTTGATTGTTATCAGTACTGAACAATCTATCAAACCCTGTTTCATTTAATCAAATCAGACTGGATGGAAGACATGTTTCAAAGACGGGCTACGGCAGCAGAATCTGAAGAAGAACATCAGCTAAATAATATATACTCACCTAAAGGATTATTAGGAGCACCTGTTACATTTAATAATCCTTTAGGTGAGTGTATACCGGTGAATGAGAACAGAGGGAACGGACTACTTGACTAAAGCACAACCGACTAGCCATTTGCTTGACTGTTGTGGCCGTGACTGGTGGCTTTACCTTGGCTCTTAGGTAGCCAGTAATACACAGTGGACAGAGAGAGGACACTCTTCAGGGTGGACTCTGCTAACTTCTCTCCATCCTGCAGAGAGGAAGGAGGGAGAAAAGACAGAAATACATATCAATATGTTGGGAATTACAATAGAAAGTTTGTGCAACAATTCAAGAGCTTGGGAAATATAACAATTATTTATTTAACAACTCATACATATCTATGCTGCCGTGCAAAGCGAAAAGACCCTAACTCAATTTTGGTCGAAAATGAGTTATTGTCATTTTTGGAACATTAAATATCTGCTTTATCATGTGGACAGATATCTTGAGTCAATTTTATTGTTTTGGGGAGAAAATTGTGTGTTGTCTTTGCCGTAACTTCAAAAACTGTAGAGCAGCCAAGGCAGAATACCGTAACATCAGTTAGGGTTCTTTGTCACACACACACACACACACACACACACACACACACACACACACACACACACACACACACACACAGACACACACACACACACACACACAGACACAGACACAGAGCAGAGGACGACGCTGACACGCAACACATGTACCTGACTGGGAAAGATACCGCTACGCTCGTTATTGTAAGTAGGCTACAATAAAACCTAAAAGTAAATACGTATTAATACCCACTCACCTGTCTACAGGCATACACATGTAGGAAGCCATATATTTCAATCTCTGTCTGGGCGCAGTCCACTCTCGTCCACCGCGCTGTTTACACAAACACAGCTCTACTCTAAACAGTGAATTTTGACAAACAAGCTAAATCAAAGCTGTCTGTTTGTAGTCTAACTGTTTCTTAGTTTGCCACAAATCTTGAAATTTGGACAAATTCTTGCGAAGTTAACTGCTCGTCGTCTCTGCAGAGCATCCATGGATGTATTAAAAGACCAAAACAAACCAACGTGGCTAGTTAATATGCACGTGAATGATGCCATCTTTATGTTCACGTCTTCATTCTTGCAATGAGTCTAAATTAGTATTATTATGAAATTAGCCTCATATCCAAACAGAAGAACATGCTTTACATGCATTAAGACATCCAAACACTCTCATGCTTAATTCTGACGTCTGTCAGAGAGAGTGTGTGAATCAGTCATGCGACTGCCTGTGTGGTAGTAGGAGTATGAAATACAGCAAAAAATGTATTGATATATCATATTCATATGATGTTGATAAATGTTAAGCCATTTTTATCATAGTGAGTCCAATAGGATTAATATTGCTTACATTTTAAGTAAACGTTATCATTGTTATCATAACATTGTGCTATAAAAAGGAAGTTAAGGTCTTTTGCCTTGGTATGACCGATTGTCATTTTGTGGGCAATGCTAAGGCAGAACACCGCCTACCAAGAGCCTGGGTCTGTCCCGTCAGATACCCCCTACCAAGAGCCTGGGTCTGTCCCGTCAGATACCCCCTACCAAGAGCCTGGGTCTGTCCCGTCAGATACCCCCTACCAAGAGCCTGGGTCTGTCCCGTCAGACACCCCCTACCAAGAGCCTGGGTCTGTCCCGTCAGACACCGCCTACCAAGAGCCTGGGTCTGTCCGAGGTTTCTTCCTAAGAGGGAGTTTTTCCTCGCTACTGTGACACTTACGCATCCATGCATGCTCTTGGGGGAATCACTGGAATTGTTGGGTCCTTGTAAATTATAGAGTGTGGTCTAGACCTCCTCTATCTGTAAAGTGTCCTGAGATAATTCCTGTTATGATTTGACACTATAAATAAAATTGAAATTGAATACAGTAACTTCCTAAAAAGGGTCAAAGGTCAAATTTGAGTTCAACATCTTTTTGTCGATAGATTAATACAGGTATACACTACAAAATGTGAAAATTACAATATTATACCTATAACTCAATTGTCAGGACATTAGGATAACTTTAAAGTCATTTTTCTCAGTTTAAGTTAAGGTCTTTTGGGTTAGTAAGGCAGTATGAGCCTTAGCGTTTATATTTATTACGTGTTTATATTTTGGGATTTGCACCTTATCGATATGTTTCCTAATTTGCACTGTTGCACAACAGTATCCCTCTGGAAAAGAAACTCAAATGTAACCAGCGTGTCTAGATGGACCAAAGTCCCAAACGCTGGCCCTGTCATGTCAAATATGAAGGCTTCTATCTGCTCAGCTTTAGCTGCTTTCCATCATGAGAACTTTTCCTGTTTCCGTCACCGTTTACTTGTTAAAAAAGTGGAGCACTTAACGGAACACGGCGACTTATTGGGACTATTAGCCCAACTATTAGCTTAGCATAGATCCTGGAGGTAACTGGCTCCATCTAGCCTAGCTTAGCACAGATCCTGGAGGTAACTGGCTCCATCTAGCCTAGCTTAGCATAGATCCTGGAGGTAACTGGCTCCATCTAGCCTAGCTTAGCACAGATCCTGGAGGTAACCGGCTCCATCTAGCCTAGCTTAGCATAGATCCTGGAGGTAACTGGCTCCATCTAGCCTAGCTTAGCACAGATCCTGGAGGTAACTGGCTCCATCTAGCCTAGCTTAGCATAGATCCTGGAGGTAACTGGCTCCATCTAGCCTAGCTTAGCACAGATCCTGGAGGTAACTGGCTCCATCTAGCCCTAGCTTAGCACAGATCCTGGAGGTAACCGGCTCCATCTAGCCTAGCTTAGCATAGATCCTGGAGGTAACTGGCTCCATCTAGCCTAGCTTAGCACAGATCCTGGAGGTAACCGGCTCCATCTAGCCTAGCTTAGCACAGATCCTGGAGGTAACCGGCTCCATCTAGCCTAGCTTAGCACAGATCCTGGAGGTAACCGGCTCCATCTAGCCTAGCTTAGCACAGATCCTGGAGGTAACCGGCTCCATCTAGCCTAGCTTAGTACAGATCCTGGAGGTAACCGGCTCCATCTAGCCTAGCTTAGCACAGATCCTGGAGGTAACCGGCTCCATCTAGCCTAGCTTAGCACAGATCCTGGAGGTAACCGGCTCCATCTAGCCTAGCTTAGCATAGATCCTGGAGGTAACTGGCTCCATCTAGCCTAGCTTAGCACAGATCCTGGAGGTAACTGGCTCCATCTAGCCTAGCTTAGCACAGATCCTGGAGGTAACTGGCTCCATCTAGCCTAGCTTAGCATAGATCCTGGAGGTAACTGGCTCCATCTAGCCTAGCTTAGCACAGATCCTGGAGATAACCGGCTCCATCTAGCCTAGCTTAGCACAGATCCTGGAGGTAACCAGCTACAACACGCACGGAGATTAGAAGAGTATGTCTGGACTTATCTAACTCTGGGGGATACGGGGAATAAGACAAAGTCCCAATAAGGCGGCGTGTTCCTTTAAGCAAGATATTTATCCAGCTTCATGACACAAGGGCTTATTCTGCCTGCTGCCATCCCTTAATTTAATGAGTCTCTCTGTGTCGGGACAGAACTTTTCCTGTTAACTAGTAGGAACTGTTGATATACATTTATGTTACTGGTTGTCCTTCAGATCCACAACAACAGAGGTGTAAATTCAAGACAATATTTTCTACTAGACTTGCACTACCAACACACAGCATATCAAGCATTATCTTTGTATGTAAAATCATTTTGTTACTAAGTTATAGTTATTTGTAGTTTTGTTATTGTATTTCTTGTCTATGAGTGCTCTCATGTAGTTTGTTTTGTGATTGATGCCCTCTCGATATCCCGTCCTCAGAGCTTTAAACATGTTGCTTTTATGAAGTTGGCTCGTCATACAGTAACTGGTACAACATAAACTCATCAAGGCAAACAATATGATCACGAAATTAATCTGACCTGCTGAGATGGCAGCGGGGGTTGGGAGAAGGCCAGGCTGAGTTTAGTGGCTTCCTGGGACACTGCCTTCACTGCCTGGTCTGAGAAACAGAAGAGAAGTTACATCACATTACAAGGCACAGGATGATGATGATGATGATGATGATGAGGAGGATGATGATGATGAGGATGAGGATGATGATGATGATGATGAGGATGATGATGAGGATGATGATGATGATGATGATGATGATGAGGAGGATGATGATGAGGATGAGGATGATGATGATGATGATGAGGATGATGATGAGGATGATGATGATGATGATGGGTGGACTTACCCTTCTGCTGTTCTTGGGTCAAATTTGACACATTTAAAAAAAAAAAAAAAAAAGTTTCCATTTCAGAAATTTGGGGTTTCTTTCAACCAAATTGTCAAAGAAACTAACGTGGATGTTTCCATACAACCATTACTCTTCACAGGTAAAATAAATGATCAGTTCACTACTTTTATTATATATATATATATACACATACATACACTAATTTGGATGTTTTATTTAATTGTATTTGAAGAAAAAAAATGACAAGTGTTGAAAATAAGTGAATTTTATTTTGGAAAAAGCCTTAAAAACGTGAGAAAAAAAATCGAATAAAAACATCAAAAACAAAATCTACAAAAACATTGGGTGAAGTGACAAGTGTCAAAATGTTTTCATTTAAAATTTTGACCCAGAAAAAACTAAAAGTTAGGTGGTCGACGGGAAGACAACACAAGGGTTAATATAATATATAATATCTTGAGTTGTTGGGACACAGCACCCTACCTAAATAAATATAGGACACAGAAACGAGCGTGTTGTTTGTTAGAAACTGTATATATATATATATATATATATATATATATATAGCTATATCGCAGTAGCAGAACTAGAATCTGAAGAAGGGAGACAGTCAGGGCCGGTGATTGCTATAGGAGGAGAACTAGGTGATTGCTATAGGAGAACTGGTGATTGCTATAGGAGGAGAACTAGGTGATTGCTATAGGGAGGAGAACTAGGGCGATGCTATGGGCGATGCTATAGGTGATTGCTATGGGAGAACTAGGTGATTGCTATAGGAGGAGAACTAGGTGATTGCTATAGGAGGAGAACTAGGTGATTGCTATAGGGAGGAGAACTAGGCGGTGCTATAGAGCGATTGCTATAGGTGATTGCTATGGGGAGAACTAGGTGATTGCTATAGGAGAACTAGGTGATTGCTATAGGAGGAGAACTAGGTGATTGCTATGGGAGGAGAACTAGGCGATTGCTATAGGTGATTGCTATAGGAGAACTAGGTGATTGCTATGGGAGGACTGGGTGATTGCTATGGGGAGGACTAGGTGATTGCTATGGGAGGACTGGGTGATTGCTATAGGGAGAACTGGCGGTGCTATGGGTGATTGCTATAGGAGGACTGGGTGGTGCTATGGGAGAACTAGGGCGATTGCTATAGGAGAACTAGGTGATTGCTATAGGAGAACTAGGGTGATTGCTATAGGAGGAGAACTAGGCGATTGCTATAGGAGAACTAGGCGATTGCTATAGGAGAACTAGGCGATTGCTATAGGAGGAGAACTAGGCGATTGCTATAGGAGAACTAGGTTATTGCTATAGGAGGAGAACTAGGCGATTGCTATAGGAGGAGAACTAGGCGATTGCTATAGGAGGAGAACTAGGTGATTGCTATAGGAGGAGAACTAGGCGATTGCTATAGGAGAACTAGGCGATTGCTATAGGAGGAGAACTAGGCGATTGCTATAGGAGAACTAGGTGATTGCTATAGGAGAACTAGGTGATTGCTATAGGGGAGTGATTGCTATGAGGAGAACTAGGTGATTGCTATAGGAGAACTAGGTGATTGCTATAGGAGGAGAACTAGGTGATTGCTATAGGAGAACTAGGTGATTGCTATAGGAGAACTAGGCGATTGCTATAGGAGAACTAGGTGATTGCTATAGGAGGAGAACTAGGTGATTGCTATAGGAGGAGAACTAGGTGATTGCTATAGGAGGAGAACTAGGCGATTGCTATAGGAGAACTAGGTTATTGCTATAGGAGAACTAGGCGATTGCTATAGGAGAACTAGGTGATTGCTATAGGAGGAGAACTAGGCAATTGCTATAGGAGAACTAGGTGATTGCTATAGGAGGAGAACTAGGTGATTGCTATAGGAGAACTAGGCGATTGCTATAGGAGGAGAACTAGGCGATTGCTATAGGAGAACTAGGTGATTGCTATAGGAGAACTAGGCGATTGCTATAGGAGAACTAGGCGATTGCTATAGGAGAACTAGGTGATTGCTATAGGAGGAGAACTAGGTGATTGCTATAGGAGAACTAGGTGATTGCTATAGGAGAACTAGGTGATTGCTATAGGAGGAGAACTAGGCGATTGCTATAGGAGAACTAGGCGATTGCTATAGGAGGAACTAGGCGATTGCTATAGGAGGAGAACTAGGCGATTGCTATAGGAGAACTAGGCGATTGCTATAGGAGAACTAGGCGATTGCTATAGGAGAACTAGGTGATTGCTATAGGAGAACTAGGCGATTGCTATAGGAGGAGAACTAGGTGATTGCTATAGGAGGAGAACTAGGCGATTGCTATAGGAGAACTAGGTGATTGCTATAGGAGAACTAGGCACAGATGGGGGCACAAAACTCAATCTCACCTAGGGCAACCAAAGGGCTAGAGCCGGCCCTGGAGACAGATGATGCTCATAATAACATATACTCAACTCAAAGTGTCCCAAAAGTTGGAGAGGTTGAACGCTCCATCTGACTCATTGGACTCTCCGTCTGTGGTGGAAAATGAGCATTGGGTTAGGCATATCTTCCCTCTTCCAGAACAACAATACCATGCTCAAATGCCCAAATGAGAGAAACCATGTACCAAACCCTTGCTTATTTAATAATAATAATGCATTTTATTTATAGAGCGCTACGTACAACACTCAAAGATACTTTACAGAGTTTTAATTCTAAAAACTCAACTTGTTCAACTGGTCATGTCTGTTTTCCCAATATGGTCTTTCTTTTTTAAAGATTATTTTTTTGGGCTTTTCTGCCTTTAATTGACAGGACAGCTAGGTGAGAAAGAGAAAGAGAGAGAGAGAGAGAGAGAGAGAGACAGAGACAGAGAGAGAGAGAGAGAGAGAGAGAGAGAGAGAGACAGAGGAAGACATGCAGGAAATCATCACAGGTAGGACTCAAACCCTGGACCTCTGCGTCGAGGCATACACCTCTCAGTATAT